>NC_140007.1:29826618-29846618 GCF_964263955.1 Coregonus lavaretus | reverse complement strand
TTTAATATTGCAGATAGATTGTAACTTCCATCAATGTAATTGTCTGCATCACTTCCAATCCCCCACACACACATACATACATACATACAGTGGGGAAAAAAAGTATTTAGTCAGCCACCGATTGTGCAAGTTCTACCACTTAAAAAGATGAGAGAGGAATGTAATTTTCATCATAGGTACACGTCAACTATGACAGACAAACTGAGAAAAGAAATCCAGAAAATCACATTGTAGGATTTTTTATGTATTTATTTGCAGATTATGGTGGAAAATAAGTATTTGGTCAATAACAAAAAGTTTCTCAATACTTTGTTATATACCCTTTGTTGGCAATGACACAGGTCAAACGTTTTCTGTAAATCTTCACAAGGTTTTCACACACTGTTGCTGGTATTTTGGCCCATTCCTCCATGCAGATCTCCTCTAGAGCAGTGATATTTTGGGGCTGTCGCTGGGCAACACGGACTTTCAACTCCCTCCAAAGATTTTCTATGGGGTTGAGATCTGGAGACTGGCTAGGCCACTCCAGGACCTTGAAATGCTTCTTACGAAGCCACTCCTTCGTTGCCCGGGCGGTGTGTTTGGGATCATTGTCATGCTGAAAGACCCAGCCACGTTTCATCTTCAATGCCCTTGCTGATGGAAGGTTTTCACTCAAAATCTCACGATACATGGCCCCATTCATTCTTTCCTTTACACGGATCAGTCGTCCTGGTCCCTTTGCAGAAAAACAGCCCCAAAGCATGATGTTTCCACCCCCATGCTTTACAGTAGGTATGGTGTTCTTTGGACGCAACTCAGCATTCTTTGTCCTCCAAACACGACGAGTTGAGTTTTTACCAAAAAGTTATATTTTGTTTTCATCTGACCATATGACATTCTCCCAATCCTCTTCTGGATCATCCAAATGCACTCTAGCAAACTTCAGACGGGCCTGGACATGTACTGGCTTAAGCAGGGGGACACGTCTGGCACTGCAGGATTTGAGTCCCTGGCGGCGTAGTGTGTTACTGATGGTAGGCTTTGTTACTTTGGTCCCAGCTCTCTGCAGGTCATTCACTAGGTCCCCCCGTGTGGTTCTGGGATTTTTGCTCACCGTTCTTGTGATCATTTTGACCCCACAGGGTGAGATCTTGCGTGGAGCCCCAGATCGAGGGAGATTATCAGTGGTCTTGTGTGTCTTCCATTTCCTAATAATTGCTCCCACAGTTGATTTCTTCAAACCAAGCTGCTTACCTATCGCAGATTCAGTCTTCCCAGCCTGGTGCAGGTCTACAATTTTGTTTCTGGTGTCCTTTGACAGCTCTTTGGTCTTGGCCATAGTGGAGTTTGGAGTGTGACTGTTTGAGGTTGTGGACAGGTGTCTTTTATACTGATAACAAGTTCAAACAGGTGCCATTAATACAGGTAACGAGTGGAGGACAGAGGAGCCTCTTAAAGAAGAAGTTACAGGTCTGTGAGAGCCAGAAATCTTGCTTGTTTGTAGGTGACCAAATACTTATTTTCCACCATAATTTGCAAATAAATTCATTAAAAATGCTACAATGTGATTTTCTGGAGAAAAAAATTCTCAATTTGTCTGTCATAGTTGACGTGTACCTATGATGAAAATTACAGGCCTCTCTCATCTTTCTAAGTGGCAGAACTTGCACAATTGGTGGCTGACTAAATACTTTTTCCCCCACTGTACACACACACATATACAGTGGGGAGAACAAGTATTTGATACACTGCCGATTTTGCAGGTTTTCCTACTTACAAAGCATGTAGAGGTCTGTAATTTTATCATAGGTACACTTCAACTGTGAGAGACGGAATCTAAAACAAAAATCCAGAAAATCACATTGTATGATTTTTAAGTAATTAATTTGCATTTTATTGCATGACATAAGTATTTGATACATCAGAAAAGCAGAACTTACTATTTGGTACAGAAACCTTTGTTTGCAATTACAGAGATCATACGTTTCCTGTAGGTCTTGACCAGGTTTGCACACACTGCAGCAGGGATTTGGACCACTCCTCCATACAGACCTTCTCCAGATCCTTCAGGTTTCGGGGCTGTCGCTGGGCAATAGGGACTTTCAGCACTCTCCAAATATTTTCTATTGGGTTCAGGTCTGGAGACTGGCTAGGCCACTCCAGGACCTTGAGATGCTTCTTACGGAGCCACTCCTTAGTTGCCCTGGCTGTGTGTTTCGGGTCGTTGTCATGCTGGAAGACCCAGCCACGACCCATCTTCAATGCTCTTACTGAGGGAAGGAGGTTGTTGGCCAAGATCTCGCGATACATGGCCCCATCCATCCTCCCCTCAATACGGTGCAGTCGTCCTGTCCCTTTTGCAGAAAAGCATCCCCAAAGAATGATGTTTCCACCTACATGCTTCATGGTTGGGATGGTGTTCTTGGGGTTGTACTCATCCTTCTTCTTCCTCCAAACACGGCGAGTGGAGTTTAGACCAAAAAGCTATATTTTTGTCTCATCAGACCACATGACCTTCTCCCATTCCTCCTCTGGATCATCCAGATGGTCATTGGCAAACTTCAGACGGGCCTGGACATGCGCTGGTTTGAGCAGGGGGACCTTGCGTGCACTGCAGGATTTTAATCCATGGCGGCGTAGTGTGTTACTAATGGTTTTCTTTGAGACTGTGGTCCCAGCTCTCTTCAGGTCATTGACCAGGTCCTGCCGTGTAGTTCTGGGCTGATCCCTCACCTTCCTCATGATCATTGATGCCCCACGAGGTGAGATCTTGCATGGAGCCCCAGACCGAGGGTGATTGACCGTCATCTTGAACTTCTTCCATTTTCTAATAATTGCGCCAACAGTTGTTGCCTTCTCACCAAGCTGCTTGCCTATTGTCCTGTAGCACATCCCAGCCTTGTGCAGGTCTACAATTTTATCCCTGATGTCCTTACACAGCTCTCTGGTCTTGGCCATTGTGGAGAGGTTGGAGTCTGTTTGATTGAGTGTGTGGACAGGTGTCTTTTATACAGGTAACGAGTTCAAACAGGTGCAGTTAATACGGGTAATGAGTGGAGAACAGGAGGGCTTCTTAAAGAAAAACTAACAGGTCTGTGAGAGCCGGAAATCGTACTGGTTGGTAGGTGATCAAATACTTATGTCATGCAATAAAATGCAAATTAATTACCTAAAAATCATACAATGTGATTTTCTAGATTTTTGTTTTAGATTCCGTCTCTCACGGTTGAAGTGTACCTATGATAAAAATGACAGACCTCTACATGCTTTGTAAGTAGGAAAACCTGCAAAATCGGCAGTGTATCAAATACTTGTTCTCCCCACTGTATATACATACATACATACATACACACACACATATATACACACATACATATATATACACATACATACATATAAACACATTTCGGCCCATTCCTCCTGACAGAGCTGGTGTAACTGAGTCAGGTTTGTAGGCTTCCTTGCTCGCACATGCTTCTTCAGTTCTGCCCACAAATGTTCTATTGGATTGAGGTCAGGGCTCTGTGATGGCCACTCCAATACCTTGACTTTGTTGTCCTTAAGCCATTTTGCCACAACTTTGGAAGTATGCTTGGGGTCATTGTCCATTTGGAAGACCCATTTGCGACCAAGCTTTAACTTCCTGACTGATGTCTTGAGATTTTCCTTCAATATATCCACATCATTTTCCTTCCCCATGATGCCATCTATTTTGTGAAGTGCACCAGTCCCTCCTGCAGCAAAGCACCCCCACAGCATGCACCCCTGTGCTTCACGGTTGGGGTGGTGTTCTTCGGCTTGCAAGCCATCCCATTTTTCCTCCAAACATCACGATGGTCATTATGGCCAAACAGTTCTATTTTTGTTTCATCAGACCAGAGGACATTTCTCCAAAAAGTATGATCTTTGTCCCCATGTGCAGTTGCAAACCGTAGTCTGGCTTTTTTATGGGGGTTTTGTAGCAGTGGCTTTTTCCTAGCTGAGCGGCCTTTCAGGTTATGTCGATATTTGACTGCGTGAACCCATGGTGTTTATACTTGCATACTATTGTTTGTACAGATGAACGTGGTACGTTCAGGCGTTTGGAAATTGCTCCCAAGGATGAACCAGACTTGTGGAGGTCTACAATTCTTTTTCTGAGGTCTTGGCTGATTTCTTTTGATTTTCCCATGATATCAATCAAAGAGGCACTGAGTTTGAAGGTAGGCCTTGAAATACTTCCACAGGTACACCTCCAATGGATTCTAATGATGTCAATTAGCCTATCAGAAGCTTCTAAAGCCATGACATCATTTTCTGGAATTTTCCAAGCTGTTTAAAGGCACAGTCAACTTAGTGTATGTAAACTTCTGACCCACTGGAATTGTGATACAGTGAATTATAAGTGAAATAATCTGTCTGTAAACAATTGTTGGAAAAATTACTTGTGTCATGCACAAAGTAGATGTCCTAACAGACTTGCCAAAACTATAGTTTGTTAACAAGAAATTTGTGGAGTGGTTGAAAAACAAGTTTTAATGACTCCAACCTAAGTGTATGTAAACTTCCGACTTCAACTGTACATACATTTACATATCCTTTAAAAATATATATATTTCCCTTTATTACTTTCCAACCCCACCACCCCTTCCCTAATTGGAGTAAACTAGTGAACAACAACACTTAGGCCTCTACTTCCAGCTTACACATACTATATACATTTTATGGACACAGTCAATTTTACAATATTTATATTTTGCTTGTTTTTACTCCTGAACTTCTTCCTCTACACTCAACCTCTCCAATCATTTTCATGATGTCCATCCGGTTTGAACATTAGTTATCTTGCTGTTATTAGTTGTTGTTAGTTGTTATTAGTCCCATCCTTCAGCTCCATTCCACACCTCCCATCTATCTCTTAACACCATCCATATTGGATTTCTATTTGCCATATATTTTTCAACTGTACTGTGATGTTTCACAAAAGTTCTGAACCCTTCTTTTCTCATTGTTTCAACAGATTGTATATTGAACATTTTTTTTTGTTGCTAAAACTATTATTATATTATTGATCAATTGACAATGACTTTTCAGATCACCCAGTAGTGCTATCTGCAGGCTTAGCTCCAGGTAAATATTGCAATCCTTCAGCCATTCCTGGACCTGTGACCAAAAACAAGCCACAAATGGACAGTACCAAAACAAACGATCTAATGATTCTGTCTCTTCGCAGGAAAATCTGCAGAGCTGGGAAGATTGTATCCCCCATATAAATAACATTCTATTGGTATCAAGAATGTTGTATAATAATTTAAATTGAAAAATTATAAGTTTTGAATCCGGCGTCATTTTGTGTATCAGTTCATGAACACTATGCCATGGAATCGGTACGTCAAAAATCTCTTCCCAACTATTTTGCAATCTATATGGGACGGCTGTCAATCCTTTGGTCCTTAAATGAAACTGGTATTCTTTTTTATTTATCGCAATGTTCTTTAACCAATTATGTTCTTTAATGCAGGGCCGACAGACAAGTTCCTTACTTTTTCCCACTTCCACTTTCCTCTTCCATTTTTGCGGTAATGCTGCAATTATTTGGTTGTAATTTTGGGTAGAGCAGACATTTCCATATGTTTTTGTTAGCTGCATGTGCGACATAACTCCACCAGTCCTACCTATGATATCATTTACGAAGATCACACCTTTTTTTTTTTTTTTTTTCAATTAGTATATTTGAGTTTAACCACAATATTTGTTGCATTATTTGTTCTGTCGTTTCTGGAGGATTAAATTGAAATTGCAACCAACTTTCTATGGCTTGTTTTAGAAATAGTGATATTTGGGAGGCGGTAGGCGGTAAATTAGTTAATAGGCCAATAAGAAAGAGAGTTCCAAACCTCTCTATCAAAAACAGCTAGTTTTCAGTTTTCCCCTCCCCACTCAGACCACTCCCAGAGAGTCCTAGCAAAAATCTTGCTTGAGAAATTGCTCTTTGCTAAGAAGCAATTAAAATAAAAAAAATTTGAACATTTTAAACAAAAACAATCACAGTATGGTACTTAATTGTTACCCAGAAATGATTTGATATTAAGATAAAAACGGCTGCATTGGACCTTTAACAGTGATTTATGTATGTATTTCAGTCAGAAGAGCTGCACAGAAGACATTGCACTAATGGTAGGTACAGTTGGACCCTGTGTTAAATAACGTGTTTGGATGTCTATCTCTATAGTTTTGGGTATGCTGTATAGGGAATTGGTTTGCAACTGAAGAAAAATTATTTATTTTGCATTGTTTTTTATACTTTTTTTTTTCTTGCTGTGTGAGGGTTGTGTGTTTTGGACTTATCCTGGAAATACTGTTTGGCTACCAGTTTTGATTGAACAAGGCCAAAAGTCTCTAAAAATAGCATATCTTAAATGCAACTAAAGCTTATCGTCCAGTTCCCAATCCCAAATATTGCCTCTGTTTGCACAAAGATTTAGTTAATTACCCAAATCTGCTTAGTTCTCTGTGTCTCAGTCATGAATGAATCAATGCTGAGGTCATTCTTCAATCCTTTGTCTGTGGTTCCAAAAGCCAGGAAGAGGCCTGCCACTGAATAGAAATGACTGTTTACGTAATCCGTCTTGTATTCACAGCTTCCCTTTAAAACTACAAACGCCCTTTTGATTAACGTTTTCCCTTTTCCCTTTAGACATTGATTGAAAGATTATTTTTTTAAATCAAAGAGTATTTCTGTAATTGCCTTGGGAATGAAATGGCTTGCAGATAGATAGATATTTCAGACTGATGCGTTGAATAGGGATCGCTGTACGTATAGCCTATAGCCTACGTATAGTCCTCCGTCAAAAACACAGTTCTCGTTCGTTCACCGAGGGATAAGTTGGAAAAATAAAAGATATAATGAGATACTATAATTTATTTCCTCCGAGGCCCCAGTTGAATACTACCAGTTCAGTTCCTTTGGTCAATTATTCATAGGGATCTGAGTTTTAAATCCTGACCAGTGCCTCCCTGCAACCTGCCCTTGTTATTATTACTATTTTTCAGCTTTTGATATTAAAATAATGTGTCTCAACATATTGCTGCATAACATTTGGGAGGCTAATAAACAAAAGAAGCACATTGGGACTATTCAGAAGTTTGTTGTTTTCCTTGATCATTTAGCCACGCCTTTGTTCTATGGCTTTCTATTCCTATGTGATTTCTCTCTGGTATGTCATGTAGGGTTTAAAGCCATTGGGTACAGAGTGGAAATGCATCCAGGGTACCGACTGTATCCTAAATATAAACCATGAGGAAGGAATATCACTTTGCCTCTATCACTTGCAGATAGTCATGGCCCCTTTAATTATTGTACATCTATTATTTATTGATTCATAACCATAGATATCACAAAATCTGGTCTCCAAATCAACAATAGGATATTCATATAAATTAATAAAAAATAGCCTAATAATATTTTTGGTCAGAAAATGAATCAAATCAGCTGTCCATCATTTAGTGATAGCCTAAAGCAGAAACACCTTCTATCCTTTGTGTTGGAGATAGGATGTAGTCTCCTGTCACATCCTTATCCTCTCTCCAGCTGCTCAGTCCCCTATCGACATCTGCCTAGATGCCTAGAGCACTGTTTAAAAACCTGTCATTCCTCCCTGACTGGAGAAAATGTAATGAGGTTGGTTCTCTATCACTGTCTATCTCCATACGCCAGTAAATCTGCCTCAGTCACCTTGTTTGGCAGTAGTTTGGCATGTGTATCCTTTTTAAACAGCTGTTTACTCACATCATCCACCTAGTTAAGGAGTAAATAAAACCTGTCTCTGAGAAAACTAGCAGGAAGATGGGAATGGCTGCTGTAGCCACTGGGTGTAATAATGTAAGTCACTTGTAGCAAAACGAGGACCCAAGCCCTCCTCTGTGATTTCATGGGAAACAAACCCAACCCAGACACATACCCAACCCTACATACAGGTAGGCAAACTGGTTACAGGATATTTGTTACTCAAGTCCTTGAGGGTATAGCTTAGGCCTACCTTTCAAGCCGGTAAACTAATAAGCATCCTCTCTTTTCTTCTGCAAGCATGAATGGATGCTCAAGCTTCCACATTCTCTCCACGTCTTGCAGTCTTTATGCCAGCCTAAAAGACAGAAGACAGGAAAAATCGATAACTATGGAGGGACCGGAGGATATGGAAAACGACTGGGCCAGAGGTAGGTTACCTATTTATATAGGACAAACCTGGTAAAGTAGAACAATCTACCTGGTGCTTCCCCAAATGATGCCCCAGCCAGCCTCACATGTAAATGTAGAAACGTCTTTAGTCAAAGGGACATTTGTAAAAGCAAGCGTGATGTGAAAAAGCATCCAATCAAGATGCAGCACAATAGTCATTTGGCGCCAATTCGAAAAACAGCGCACAACCAGACCGTGCCCGCAGTACCAGCCAAACAAAGGTAAATACTTTAAGGCTATAAGTGCTAAATAATGCATAAAAACGGTATCAACAACTAATGTCAGTTAATACTATTAAAGTGAAATGCCACTGACGTAGCTAAGGAATCATGACTAGTCTGATTCAATTAGCATAGTTAGCTAACTTAGTGTATGTAGCTAATCATACTGCCTGCTCCAACAGTTGCAGCTGCTTGCTTGACTGTGTTTGCTGTCAAATCAAGTGACTCGTGCCCACTGCCCTCTTCCAGCAAGCACCTGTTCCTTGAGCTGAGTGTGTAGTTGGCTTACCGGCAGGGTAGACGCCGTAGCTAACTAGCAACTATTGCTGGTTCATTGGCATTGGACCGTCTCTCTACTTGAGTAGCTAGCTTGCTAAACAAGTTGGCATATTGCTTGCTTTGGTGTATCGGTCGGCCCCTGGACATGCCGGTGTTTGTAGAAGACCCCGCTCAGTTCTCCAAGCGGAGACTGAAGTCGGAGTTAATAGCCCACAACGTCAAGCTGCCTGCGGTGGACAGCAATAAGCAAGTTTATGTGGAACTATATTTGAAACACATCGGTCAGAAAAGTGCTGCAGATTTCTCTAGTGATGAGGAGGTTGACCAGGAACAAGATGTTGTGGAAGTACAGGACAGTCAGGACTGTGTGAGTAGAGCTCTCATGTCAATCGGATGGCTAGCTAATTATTTTGTATCAAGTAGCTCGAGTGAAACGCTTTATAACAGTACATTGGATCAAACCAACAGATTTGTGTTCTTCTGATCTAGATCAATTGAGCTTTCTATACCCAGTCCTCATAATCTATTTGGGAATAGGTATCGATCCCATATAAACTCTGATCGTAAGTAATTTATGCGGTTTTAACCAATCAGCATCCAGGATTAGACCCACCCGTTGTATAATATTGTGTGCCCCTCCCCTAATCAGTCATTTTCTCACCAGGGAACGTTCAAATGGTTTTAGCTTAGCAGAGCTAGGCAACTATATACTAATACTATACTTTACTTTATACTATACTAACAATTTCCATGCAGTGTTTACAATATGGTTTCATGGTCTATGGGGTCAGATCTTCTGGTAAACTAAGTTAAACATGTTCTTGATACTGTCCCAGGGTGACTGCCTAAAGTAAAGGGAGCACACTGGATGGCATGCAGCTGTTGTAACCCCATATCAACTGATACCCTGAACTCTGCAAGGTCAGCTATATAGTTGGCCTGGCTGGTAGGACTGCAGGGGAGGGTAGAAGAAAGCAGGGAGGGGCCCATGGCGGGAGGGAGGGGGAGGGGGGGGGGGTCTTCCTGAACTGGGTCACCAATGCCATGCTGTCATTCAGTGTGGTTTCACACTTAGCTTTACGTTTTACTGCACTAACCAGCAGTTGTAGTTATATATTTAAATGTGAGAACGTATTGTAGGGAATGATTGCCAACAAGCACATTAGTTGTTGTTGATCACTTCTTTTTGCACCTGTTTATATCTGTGCTCTGCTCTGAGGAGGGGGTTGTGGGTTGTCACTAGTTACCACAGCGACAAAGTCAAAATTGTCTATCTAAAGATTCAACAAGATTTAGCGTTTTGGTCTTAATTTAAGGTTAGCACTATGGTTAAGATTAGGGTTAGGTCTGGTTGCATCACCGCCTGGTATGGCAACTGCTCGGCATCTGACCATAAGGGCTACAGAGACTACAGTAGTGGTGCTCGGGTCAGCTGTTTGTTTACCCGCACCTGCCCGCAATTTCTAATAACCCATCCACAACTGCCTGACTATATGTGATGAAGTGAAAATCTGAGGCCTGAACTCAACCTTAACCCACAAATATATAAAATGTGCTATAGGCTACAGTCAGACTGCAGAACGATTTTTTGACAGGGGGTGCAGGATTTTGTTTTGCCTGATTTAGATAGGTTTTTGCTTATAATTTCCGACATTTTGTTAGGCTATTTGTTAGTCAACTTGTCTATAATTAGATACAGTGAGGAGAACAAGTATTTGATACACTGCCGATTTTGCAGGTTTTCCTACTTACAAAGCATGTAGAAGTCTGTAATTTTTATCATAGGTACACTTCAACTGTGAGAGACGGAATCTAAAACAAAAATCCAGAAAATCACATTGTATGATTTTTAAGTAATTAATTTGCATTTTATTGCATGACATAAGTATTTGATCACCTACCAACCAGTAAGAATTCCGGCTCTCACAGATCTGTTAGTTTTTCTTTAAGAAGCCCTCCTGTTCTCCACTCATTACCTGTATTAACTGCACCTGTTTGAACTCGTTACCTGTATGAAAGACACCTGTCCACACACTCAATCAAACATACTCCAACCTCTCCACAATGGCCAAAACCAGAGAGCTGTGTAAGGACATCGGGGATAATATTGTAGACCTGCACAAGGCTGGGATGGGCTACAGGACAATAGGCAAGCAGCTTGGTGAGAAGGCAACAACTGTTGGCGCAATTATTAGAAAATTGAAGAAGTTCAAGATGACGGTCAATCACCCTCGGTCTGGGGCTCCATGCAAGATCTCACCTCGTGGGGCATCAATGATCATGAGGAAGGTGAGGGATCAGCCCAGAACTACATGGCAGGACCTGTTCAATGACCTGAAGAGAGCTGGGACCACAGTCTCAAAGAAAACCATTAGTAACACACTACGCCGTCATGGATTAAAATCCTGCAGCGCACGCAAGGTCCCCCTGCTCAAGCCAGCGCATCTCCAGGCCCGTCTGAAGTTTGCCAAAGACCATCTAGATGATCCAGAGAAGGAATGGGAGAAGGTCATGTGGTCTGATGAGACAAAAATAAACTCCACTCGCCATGTTTGGAGGGAGAAGAAGGATGAGTACAACCCCAAGAACACCATCCCAACCGTGAAGCATGGAGGTGGAAACATCATTCTTTGGGGATGCTTTTCTGCAAAGGGGACAGGACGACTGCACCGTATTGAGGGGAGGATGGATGGGGTCATGTATTGCGAGATCTTGGCCAACAACCTCCTTCCCTCAGTAAGAGCATTGAAGATGGGTCGTGGCTGGGTCTTCCAGCATGACAACGACCCGAAACACACAGCCAGGGCAACTAAGGAGTGGCTCCGTAAGAAGCATCTCTAGGTCCTGGAGTGGCCTAGCCAGTCTCCAGACCTGAACCCAATAGAAAATCTTTGGAGGGAGCTGAAAGTCCGTATTGCCCAGCGACAGCCTCGAAACCTGAAGGATCTGGAGAAGGTCTGTATGGAGGAGTGTGCCAAAATCCCTGCTGCAGTGTGTGCAAACCTGGTCAAGACCTGCAGGATACGTATGATCTCTGTAATTGCAAACAAAGGTTTCTGTACCAAATATTAAGTTCTGCTTTTCTGATGTATCAAATACTTATGTCATGCAATAAAATGCAAATTAATTACTTAAAAATCATACAATGTGATTTTCTGGATTTTTGTTTTAGATTCCGTCTCTCACAGTTGAAGTGTACCTATGATATAAATTACAGACCTCTACATGCTTTGTAAGTAGGAAAACCTGCAAAATCGGCAGTGTATCAAATACTTGTTCTCCCCACTGTACATGTAGCTTCTCTTTTGTCATTATATGTTGCCCTACACGACTAAATAAACCCTAGCTCAACAGAAAAATGTAATAGATCGATAGAATGAATGCTTCAATCTAGTTGACACCGGTAAAGTGTTCTGTCATCTTTCGCGGAGCAAAGACGTTTATGGACTGGGGAGAAAATACAATAAAGCATGCATATTTTATGTGGTTGAAATACTACCAGCTTTTATTATGCTTTTACGCTGAAGACAGCACCTCTACAGATCGTATCTAACTGAGCATTGCATTCTCTCAAGATGCAGAAAGAAATAACTAATATTTCTCCACTCCTGTTCCCAAGTCCAAATATGACCTACATTTGGTGTATCATTTTACTGCAAGAAATGCTTAATTCTGCAGGAGTTATTATTAAGACTATGGCCCTATTCGCACGGGACTAGTATTACTAGAGAACGTTGATTATGTATTTATTACCTCAGAATGTATGTTATTCCTGAGGACGATTCGGACGGGATACGTTTTTTCCAAACTGCCCCCTGTAATGATTCTTTATACATTGACAGTTCTGACGGAATCCTGGAGTTTCTTTTTCTAGGTGTGAAGATATTTCAACAAGTCCAGGCGATAACAGGATACTCTTGATAACTCGAGCTTGGTTCCCAAGTTTCTAAACCATATCAAACCATATTTGGTATAGTGTCGCCATAATATTTGAATTGAGAAGTGTGATCATAATCATTAGGCTATTTTACCGATCCGCAGTAGAAGACTTCCTAAATGCCCCCCAGCCTTCAAATGTGAGTTTAACAGCGAACTTGCACTTGATATGCGTTTTTAGGCTATGGATGAGAAAGTGAACTTGTTTCAAAAGTGTAGCTCAGTTGTATGCTGCTTTGCGATCTATTAACAGCAAGGGTTGCATTAAATAGGCGCAATATTGTTTAATGATTCATTTGACGATGTTCAATTCATTCGCACAAAACGTATAAACAAAAGTTGATACATGTAGGCCATTCATATATATGCTATGCGCAGCTCTTCGTTCAGTTTATCCAATCAGTTCTTGTTTCTTGTTTTCTTGCTCAAACCGCGTGTAACACCTGTAAAACTCAGACATTTTCTCTCAAAACACAGGGATGTCGATTCGCACGGGACTAGCATTATCAGAAGACTTTGGAGTTTGCCAAAAAACTATAGGTTATTATGGTTAGTCGTCCAGATTTCAGTTTTAATTTAACCCATCTAAACAGTAGGCTACAGTTCCCTTGACATGTCTTAGGCCTGTCTTGTGACTGTCGAATTTGTAAAGCACCTCACACTCATCCCACATAACACTAATTTACCGCTTCACCAAATCTTTTCCAAACATTACTTTTCTGGCCCTCCCTTTCCAACTCTCATTTCGCAGCATTTGTCTTATCCTTTTTGCCTCGGATTGATGTTAACTTTTTCTGCCGTTCCCAAAAGCATCATTTGGGTATTGGCTGTGTAGGCAATTTGGCGCGCATACATTTAAGCCCTAAAGTTTAGGTTTATGCACTAATACCAGATAGCCTAAAATAATGGGGGGAAAAACTCAATATAGACTATATAAATTGCACAATAATTATACATTTATGGATTTTTCAAGGTATTGTTTCTCTTTATTCCACCTGCCCTCGACCCCACCTGCCCTACAGCCACACAACATTTAATGACCCTAAACCCAACCCTGCGGATATAACCGCTGGGACTGCGGGTTATGAGTCAACCCACGCATCACTAGCATACGGGATACGCCATAGGTCTGCTGAACAACTAATCAAATGGATACCCGGACTATTTGCATTGACCCTCCCCTTTTTTTACGCTGCTGCTACTCGCGGTTTATTAACTATGCATAGTCACTTTACCCCTACCTACATGTACATATTAGCTCAATTACCTAGACTAACCTGTACCCCTGAACATTGACTCGGTACCTGTACCCCCTGTATTTAGTCTCATTATTGTTATTTTATTGTGTTACTTTTTTGAACTTGCGTTTATTTAGTAAATATTTTCTTAACTTTTATTTTCTTAACTGCATTGTTTGTTAAGGGCTTGTAAGTAAGCATTTCAGGTAAGGTCTACACCTGATGTATTCAGCACACGTGACAAATAAAATTTGATTTGATTTACTCCCGAGTGGCGCAGTGGTCTAAGGCACTGCATCGCAGTGCTAAACTGTGCCACTAGAGATCCTGGTTCGAATCCAGGCTCTGTCGTAGCCGGCCGCGACCGGGAGACCCATGGGGCGGCGCGCACAATTGGCTCAGCGTCGTCCAGGGTAGGGGAGGGATTTGGCCGGCAGGGGATGTAGCTCAGTTGGTAGAGCATGGCGTTTGCAACGCCAGGGTTGTGGGTTCGATAAAATAATGTATGCACTAACTGTAAGTCGCTCTGGATAAGAGCGTCTGCTAAATGACTAAAATGTAAATGTAAAATATTTGGTTTAGCCATAATGATGACTTTGTGGCTGTGGTAACTAGCGACGACCGGGGTTGTGTTCTCATGATGTCTTCTCAGCTGCTTTCTCTGGTCGAACACATGCTTGATGCTTTCAAAGGCTGCTGCTGGACCTGATTGTCATCTTTGCAACTTGCAATACTGTCAGCTAGTCTGTCAATGAATATATATGAACATGGATAAGGGCTAGAACCAAGCATTATGGATAAATTCAATTGTAGACAAAACAGGGTGACTTTTGTAGAAGCTGTATAGGGGGTGGAATTTGAACCGCTGTAAAACCAGCACTTTGTACAACTTGCCGTTATATTGATGTTCTGCTGTAACAGCTAGCTTATCATCTTGATGTTTGGATCAGCATTCAATTGTCATTATAGTAGACATGATACATGTATATTTATATCATTATGATCAACATGACTAGTTTAAGAGACGGTTCTCAGTTATGGTAAAAGTTGTGTAATGTGTTTTCATCATACCTGGTCATTTCCTTTTCCTGTCCCCACAGGAAGAGGAGGAGGAGAAGAAGAAAGATCCAGAGATGTTAGACCCCTGTGGACTGACGGATGACGAGCTCAAGACCACACTGCTCAAATATGGAGTGGAAGCTGGACCCATTGTAGGTGAGATAATTCCCAGACTACACTGTTTTACACTGTCTATTTATCTATCTACAGTGAGGGAAAAAAGTATTTGATCCCCTGCTGATTTTGTACGTTTGCCCACTGACAAAGAAATGATCAGTCTATAATTTTAATGGTAGGTTTATTTGAACAGTGAGAGACAAAATAACAACAAACAAATCCAAAGAAACGCATGTCAAAAATTTTATGAATTGATTTGCATTTTAATGAGGGAAATAATTATTTGACCCCCTCTCAATCAGAAAGATTTCTGGCTCCCAGGTGTCTTTTATACAGGTAACGAGCTGAGATTAGGAGCACACTCTTAAAGGGAGTGCTCCTAATCTCAGCTTGTTACCTGTATAAAAGACACCTGTCCACAGAAGCAATCAATCAATCAGATTCCAAACTCTCCACCATGGCCAAGACCAAAGAGCTCTCCAAGGATGTCAGGGACAAGATTGTAGACCTACACAAGGCTGGAATGGGCTACAAGACCATCGCCAAGCAGCTTGGTGAGAAGGTGACAACAGTTGGTGCGATTATTCGCAAATGGAAGAAACACAAAAGAACTGTCAATCTCCCTCGGCCTGGGGCTCCATGCAAGATCTCACCTCATGGAGTTGCAATGATCATGAGAACGGTGAGGAATCAGCCCAGAACTACATGGGAGGATCTTTTCAATGATCTCAAGGCAGCTGGGACCATAGTCACCAAGAAAACAATTGGTAACACACTACGCCGTGAAGGACTGAAATCCTGCAGCGCCCGCAAGGTCCCCCTGCTCAAAAAAGCACATATACAGGCCCGTCTGAAGTTTGCCAATGAACATCTGAATGATTCAGAGAAGAACTGGGTGAAAGTGTTGTGGTCAGATGAGACCAAAATGGAGCTCAACTCAACTCGCCGTGTTTGGAGGAGGAGGAATGCTGCCTATGACCCCAAGAACACCATCCCCACCGTCAAACATGGAGGTGGAAACATTATGCTTTGGGGGTGTTTTTCTGCTAAGGGGACAGGACAACTTCACTGCATCAAAGGGACGATGGACGGGGCCATGTACCGTCAAATCTTGAGTGAAAACCTCCTTCCCTCAGCCAGGGCATTGAAAATGGGTCGTGGATGGGTATTCCAGCATGACAATGACCCAAAACACACGGCCAAGGCAACAAAGGAGTGGCTCAAGAAGAAGCAAATTAAGGTCCTGGAGTGGCCTAGCCAGTCTCCAGACCTTAATCCCATAGAAAATCTGTGGAGGGAGCTGAAGGTTCGAGTTGCCAAACGTCAGCCTCGAAACCTTAATGACTTGGAGAAGATCTGCAAAGAGGAGTGGGACAAAATACCTCCTGAGATGTGTGCAAACCTGGTGGCCAACTACAAGATACATCTGACCTCTGTGATCGCCAACAAGGGTTTTGCCACCAAGTACTAAGTCATGTTTTGCAGAGGGGTCAAATACTTATTTCCCTCATTAAAATGCAAATCAATTTCTAACATTTTTGACATGCGTTTTTCTGAATTTTGTTGTTGTTATTCTGTCTCTCACTGTTCAAATAAATCTACCATTAAAATTATAGACTGATCATGTCTTTGTCAGAGGGCAAACGTACAAAATAAGCAGGAGATCAAATACTTTTTTCCCTCACTGTATATATTATTATACAATGTATTCTCTTCTGATGTGTGTGTGAGAGATAGCCACCACTAGGTCTATATATGAGAGGAAGCTGCAGAGGCTACTAAAACCTGCCCAGCCCAGGCAGAACGGTGGCACAGGGGATGCAGACCAGTACTCGGACAGTGAAGGGGAGGAGGAGTCGGGTATGATCATTAAGATGCTACTTTCTAATGTCAACTTTGGGATCAGGGTGAATGTTTGTTTTTATATAGTACCAATCAAAAGTTTGGACACACCTACTTATTCCAGGGTTTTTCTTTATTTTTACTATTTTCTACATTGTAGAATAATAGTGAAGACATCAAAACTATGAAATAACACACATGGAATCATGTAGTGACCAAAAAAGTGTTAAACAAATCAAAATATATCTTATATTTGAGATTCTTCAAATAGCCACCCTTTGCCTTGATGACAGCTTTGCACACTCTTGGCATTCTCTCAACCAGCTTCATGAAGTAGTCACCTGGAATGCATTTCAATTAACAGATGTGCCTTGTTAAAAGTTAATTTATGGAATTTCTTTCCTTCTTAATGTGTTTGAGCCAATCAGTTGTGTTGTGACATGGTAGGGGTGGTATAGAGAAGATAGTCCTATTTGGTAAAAGACCAAGTCCATATTATTGCAAGAACAGCTCAAATAAGCAAAGAGAAACGACAGTCCATCATTACTTTAAGACATGAATGTCAGTCAATACGGACCATTTAAAGAACTTTGAAAGTTTCTTCAAGGGCAGTCGCAAAAACCATCAAGCGCTATGATGAAACTGGCTCTCATGAGGACCGCCAAAGGAAAGGAAGACCCAGAGTTACCTCTGCTGCAGAGGATGAGTTCATTAGAGTTAACTGCACCTCAGATTGCAGCCCAAATAAATGCTTCACAGAGTTGAAGTAACAGACACATCTCAACATCAACTGTTCAGAGGAGACTGCGTGAATCAGGCCTTCATGGTCGAATTGTTGCAAAGAAACCACTACTAAAGGACACCGTTAAGAAGAAGAGACTTGCTTGGGCCAAGAAACACGAGCAATGGACATTAGACCGGTGGAAATCTGTCCTTTGGTCTGATGAGTCCAAATGTAATATTGTTGGTTCCAACCGCTGTGTCTTTGTGAGACGCAGAGTAGGTGAATGGATTATCTCTGCATGTGTGGTTTCCACCATGAAGCATGGAGGAGGAGGTGTGATGGTGTGGGGGTGCTTTGCTGGTGACACTGTCTGTGATTTATTTAGAATTCAAGTCACACTTAACCAGCATGGCTACCACAGCATTCTGCAGCGATACGCCATCCCATCTGGTTTGCGCTTAGTGGGACTATCATTTGTTTTTCAACAGGATAATGACCCAAAACACACCTCTAGGCTGTGTAAGGGCTATTTGACCAAGAAGGAGAGTGATGGAGTGCTGCATCAGATGACCTGGCCTCCACAATCCCCCGACCTCAACCCAATTTTGATGGTTTGGGATGAGTTAGACCGCAAAGTGAAGGGAAAGCAGCCACCAAGTGCTCATTATATGTGGGAACTCCTTCAAGATTGTTGGAGAAGCATTCCTCATGAAGCTGGTTGAGAGAATGCCAAGAGTGTGCAAAGCTGTCAAGGGAAATGGTGGCTACTTTCAAGAATCTAAAATCTAAAATATATTTTGTTTAACACTTTTTTGGTTAGTACATGATTCCATATGTGTTATTTCATAGTTTTGATGTCTTCACTATTATTCTACAATGTAAAGAAAGAAAAACCCTTGAATGAATAGGTGTGTCCAAACTTTTGACTGGTGTGTGTGTATGTATGTATATATATATATATATATATATATATATATATATATATATATATATATATATATATATATATATATATATATATATATATATATATATATATATATATATATATATATATATATATATATATATATACACAGTGAGGGGGAAAAAAGTATTTGATCCCCTGCTGATTTTGTACGTTTGCCCACTGACAAAGACATGATCTGTCTATAATTTTAATGGTAGGTTTATTTGAACAGTGAGAGACAGAATAACAACAAAAAAATCCAGAAAAAAACGCATGTCAAAAATGTTATAAATTGATTTGCATTTTAATGAGGGAAATAAGTATTTGACCCCCTCTCAATCAGAAAGATTTCTGGCTCCCAGGTGTCTTTTTATACAGGTAACGAGCTGAGATTAGGAGCACACTCTTAAAGGGAGTGCTCCTAATCTCATCTTGTTACCTGTATAAAAGACACCTGTCCACAGAAGCAATCAATCAATCAATCATATTCCAAACTCTCCACCATGGCCAAGACCAAAGAGCTCTCCAAGGATGTCAGGGACAAGATTGTAGACCTACACAAGGCTGGAATGGGCTACAAGACCATCGCCAAGCAGCTTGGTGAGAAGGTGACAACAGTTGGTGCGATTATTCGCAAATGGAAGAAACACAAAAGAACTGTCAATCTCCCTCGGCCTGGGGCTCCATGCAAGATCTCACCTCGTGGAGTTGCAATGATCATGAGAACGGTGAGGAATCAGCCCAGAACTACACGGGAGGATCTTGTCAATGATCTCAAGGCAGCTGAGACCATAGTCACCAAGAAAACAATTGGTAACACACTACGCCGTGAAGGACTGAAATCCTGCAGCGCCCGCAAGGTCCCCCTGTTCAAGAAAGCACATATACAGGGCCGTCTGAAGTTTGCCAATGAACATCTGAATGATTCAGAGGAGAACTGGGTGAAAGTGTTGTGGTCAGATGAGACCAAAATCGAGCTCTTTGGCATCAACTCAACTCGCCGTGTTTGGAGGAGGAGGAATGCTGCCTATGACCCCAAGAACACCATCCCCACTGTCAAACATGGAGGTGGAAACATTATGCTTTGGGGGTGTTTTTCTGCTAAGGGGACAGGACAACCTCACCGCATCAAAGGGACGATGGACGGGGCCATGTACCGTCAAATCTTGGGTGATAACCTCCTTCCCTCAGCCAGGGCATTGAAAATGGGTCGTGGATGGGTATTCCAGCATGACAATGACCCAAAACACACGGCCAAGGCAACAAAGGAGTGGCTCAAGAAGAAGCACATTAAGGTCCTGGAGTGGCCTAGCCAATTTCCAGACCTTAATCCCATAGAAAATCTGTGGAGGGAGCTGAAGGTTCGAGTTGCCAAACGTCAGCCTCGAAACCTTAATGACTTGGAGAAGATCTGCAAAGAGGAGTGGGACGAAAT
>NC_140007.1:29706618-29824118 GCF_964263955.1 Coregonus lavaretus | reverse complement strand
AATGCCCTTGCTGATGGAAGGAGGTTTTCACTCAAAATCTCACGATACATGGCCCCATTCATTCTTTCCTTTACAAAGATCAGTCGTCCTGGTCCCTTTGCAGAAAAACAGCCCCAAAGCATGATGTTTCCACCCCCATGCTTCACATTAGGTATGGTGTTCTTTGGCTGCAACTCAGCATTCTTTGTCCTCCAAACACGACGAGTTGAGTTTTTACCAAAAACTTATATTTTGGTTTCATCTGACCATATGACATTCTCCCAATCCTCTTCTGGATCATCCAAATGCACTCTAGCAAACTTCAGACGGGCCTGGACATGTACTGGCTTAAGCAGGGGGACACGTCTGGCACTGCAGGATTTGAGTCCCTGGCGGCGTAGTGTGTTACTGATGGTAGGCTTTGTTACTTTGGTCCCAGCTCTCTGCAGGTCATTCACTAGGTCCCCCCGTGTGGTTCTGGGATTTTTGCTCACCGTTCTTGTGATCATTTTGACCCCACGGGGTGAGATCTTGCGTTGAGCCCCAGATCGATGGAGATTATCAGTGGTCTTGTATGTCTTCCATTTCCTAATAATTGCTCCCACAGTTGATTTCTTCAAACCAAGCTGCTTACCTATTGCAGATTCAGTCTTCCCAGCCTGGTGCAGGTCTACAATTTTGTTTCTGGTGTCCTTTGACAGCTCTTTGGTCTTGGCCATAGTGGAGTTTGGAGTGTGACTGTTTGAGGTTGTGGACAGGTGTCTTTTATACTGATAACAAGTTCAAACAGGTGCCATTAATACAGGTAATGAGTGGAGGACAGAGGAGACTCTTAAAGAAGAAGTTACAGGTCTGTGAGAGCCAGAAATCTTGCTTGTTTGTAGGTGACCAAATACTTATTTTCCACCATAATTTGCAAATAAATTCATTAAAAATCCTACAATGTGATTTTCTGGAATTTTTTTTCTCAATTTGTCTGTCATAGTTGACGTGTACCTATGATGGAAATTACAGGCCTCTCTCATCTTTTTAAGTGGGAGAACTTGCACAATTGGTGGCTGACTAAATACTTTTTTTCCCCACTGTACATACAGTGGGGAGAACAAGTATTTGATACACTGCTGATTTTGCAGGTTTTCCTACTCACAAAGCATGTAGAGGTCTGTAATGTTTATCATAGGTACACTTCAACTGGGAGAGACGGAATCTAAAACAAAAATCCAGAAAATCACATTGTATGATTTTTAAGTAATTAATTTGCATTTTATTGCATGACATAAGTATTTGATACATCAGAAAAGCAGAACTTAATATTTGGTACAGAAACCTTTGTTTGCAATTACAGAGATCATACGTTTCCTTTAGGTCTTGACCAGGTTTGCACACACTGCAGAAGGGATTTTGGCCCACTCCTCCATACAGACCTTCTCCAGATCCTTCAGGTTTCGAGGCTGTCGCTGGGCAATACGGACTTTCAGCTCCCTCCAAAGATTTTCTATTGGGTTCAGGTCTGGAGACTGGCTAGGCCACTCCAGGACCTTGAGATGCTTCTTACGGAGCCACTCCTTAGTTGCCCTGGCTGTGTGTTTCGGGTCGTTGTCATGCTGGAAGACCCAGCCACGACCCATCTTCAATGCTCTTACTGAGGGAAGGAGGTTGTTGGCCAAGATCTCGCGATACATGGCCCCATCCATCCTCCCCTCAATACGGTGCAGTCGTCCTGTCCCGTT
Organism: Coregonus lavaretus; assembly: GCF_964263955.1. NCBI lineage: Eukaryota > Metazoa > Chordata > Actinopteri > Salmoniformes > Salmonidae > Coregonus > Coregonus lavaretus. Next base: position 29,822,409 of record NC_140007.1, on the reverse strand, counting down.
TGCAGAAAAGCATCCCCAAAGAATGATGTTTCCACCTCCATGCTTCACGGTTGGGATGGTGTTCTTGGGGTTGTACTCATCCTTCTTCTTCCTCCAAACACGGCGAGTGGAGTTTAGACCAAAAAGCTCTATTTTTGTCTCATCAGACCACATGACCTTCTCCCATTCCTCCTCTGGATCATCCAGATGGTCATTGGCAAACTTCAGACGGGCCTGGACATGGGCTGGCTTGAGCAGGGGGACCTTGTGTGCGCTGCAGGATTTTAATCCATGACGGCGTAGTGTGTTACTAATGGTTTTCTTTGAGACTGTGGTCCCAGCTCTCTTCAGGTCATTGACCAGGTCCTGCCGTGTATTTCTGGGCTGATCCCTCACCTTCCTCATGATCATTGATGCCCCACGAGGTGAGATCTTGCATGGAGCCCCAGACCGAGGGTGATTGACCGTCATCTTGAACTTCTTCCATTTTCTAATAATTGCGCCAACAGTTGTTGCCTTCTCACCAAGCTGCTTGCCTATTGTCCTGTAGCCCATCCCAGCCTTGTGCAGGTCTACAATTTTATCCCTGATGTCCTTACACAGCTCTCTGGTCTTGGCCATTGTGGAGAGGTTGGAGTCTGTTTGATTGAGTGTGTGGACAGGTGTCTTTTATACAGGTAACGAGTTCAAACAGGTGCAGTTAATACAGGTAATGAGTGGAGAACAGGAGGGCTTCTTAAAGAAAAACTAACAGGTCTGTGAGAGCCGGAATTCTTACTGGTTGGTAGGTGATCAAATACTTATGTCATGCAATAAAATGCAAATTAATTTCTTTAAAATCATACAATGTGATTTTCTGGATTTTTGTTTTAGATTCCGTCTCTCACAGTTGAAGTGTACCTATGATAAAAATTACAGACCACTACATGCTTTGTAAGTAGGAAAACCTGCAAAATCGGCAGTGTATCAAATACTTGTTCTCCCCACTGTGTGTGTGTATATATATATATATATATATATATATATATATATATATATATATATATATATATATATATATATATATATACAGTTTAAGTCGGAAGTTTACATACACTTAGGTTGAAGTCATTAAAACTCGTTTTTCAACCACTCCACAAATTTCTTGTTAACAAACTATAGTTTTGGCAAGTCGGTTAGGACATCTACTTTGTGCATGACACAAGGAATTTTTCCTACAATTGTTTATAGACAGATTATTTCACTTATAATTCACTGTATCACAATTCCAGTGGGTCAGACGTTTACATACACTAAGTTGACGGTGCCTTTAAACAGCTTGGAAAATTCCAGAAAATGTCATGGCTTTAGAAGCTTCTTATAGGCTAATTGACATAATTTGAGTCAATTGGAGGTGTACTTGTGGATGTATTTCAAGGCCTACCTTCAAACTCTGCCTCTTTGCTTGACATCATGGGAAAATCAAAAGAAATCAGCCAAGACCTCAGAAAAAAATTGTAGACCTCCACAAGTCTGGTTCACCCTTGGGATCTATTTCCAAACGCCTGAAGGTACCACGTTCATCTGTACAAACAATAGTACGCAAGTATAAACACCATGGGCCCACGCAGCCGTCAAACCGCTCAGGAAGGAGACGCGTTCTGTCTCCTAGAGATTAACGTACTTTGGTGCGAAAAGTGCAAATCAAACCCAGAACAACAGCAAAGGACCTTGTGAAGATGCTGGAGGAAACAGGTACAAAAGTATTTATATCCACAGTAAAACGAGTCCTATATCGACATAACCTGAAAGGCCGCTCAGCAAGGAAGAAGCCACTGCTCCAAAACCGCCATAAAAAAGCCAGATTACGGTTTGCACCTGCACATGGGGACAAAGATCGTACTTTTTGGAGAAATGTCTTGGAGAAATGTCCTCAATCCTATAGAAAATGTGTGGGCAGAACTGAAAAAGCGTGTGTGAGCAAGGAGGCCTACAAACCTGACTCAGTTACAGCAGCTCTGTCAGGAGAAATGGGCCCAAATTCACCCAACTTATTGTGGGAAGCTTGTGGAAGGCTACCCAAAACGTTTGACCCAAGTTAAACAATTTAAAGGCAATGCTACCAAATACTAATTGAGTGTATGTAAACTTCTGACCCACTGGGAATGTGATGAAAGAAATAAAAGCTGAAATAAATCATTCTCTCTACTATTATTCTGACATTTCACATTCTTAAAATAAAGTGGTGATCCTAACTGACCTAATACAAGGAATTTTTACTAGGATTAAATCTCAGGAATTGTGAAAAACTGAGTTTAAATGTATTTGGCTAAGGTGTATTATTATTTTTTATTATTATTTTTTTTCACCTTTATTTAATCAGGTAAGCCAGTTGAGAACAAGTTCTCATTTACAACTGCGACCTGGCCAAGACCTGGTATATAAACTTCCGACTTCAACTGTATTTATTATATAATAATAATAATAATAATAATAATAATAATAATAATAATAATAATAATAATAATTAATAATAATAATAATAAATTGCCCTCATACTGTGCTGATATACCAGAAATCAATCTAATCTAATGGGTTTCTGCCTCTAATTCAGCAGGTTCACAACAAGGAAGACCAGAGACTGTTTCATTAGTGGAGGAAAACCTGCATGTTGACATAGGGGTGAGTGCATTCATACTCTGGTTTTCAGACCCCTGATCAAAGCAAAGATCAGTAGCTATATTCAGCCTCTCATTCCATTCTTTAAGAATAGTGAATTACCTATGCAGCTACAGTATTTCATGTTCCTCAAGAAATGAAAGGAGAAAACATTGCCTGCAGTGCCATCTTGTGGCAGTAGTTGGTATCTCTGGACATCAATCTAATAATGCAAACTCTCTCTCTCAATGTAAAGATACGTTATATTTTAGGACTGGTTCTCAGCTAAATTATTCCTTACTTTTAATAGATGGTACGGCACTCTTGGAAAAAAACCCCAGCTGAATATCAATATCATCAGTGTTTTATGCCTTTGTCCAGAATGGTAAATCTGCCTATTCCTTAGACCACCAGCACCATTATGTATTATTTATTCACAAATTCAACATTTTAAAATGGGTGATTGAATTATTTCATGAGTGTGATGCTTTTGTGTAATGGGATGATAATGGTGCCACCCTGGCAGCGAGTTCAGAGAGATCCGGGCCGCTTTTAATTCAATCCCAGGAGGAATGCAGGGAATCATGGGAATGTGGATGAGTCGTCCCCCACAGCAGAGTGGGGGCAGCAGCTTCCCCCCTCGCCTGTTACCCCTGGGCATGTGCTGAGCAGAACATCCTCTGTACTAGGACTGCCCACAGGTTTAGGGATATACCACTACACTCACTTAACTTTCACCCACTGTAACACTTTCATAACAACTTACTTTTTCCAGCCATTCCTCTTCAATGGGCATGGGATCGCTCCTCTTCTGCTAGCAATTCATTTAGTATATACTGAAAAAATATATAAACGCAACATGCAACAATTTCAACGATTTTACTGAGTTACAGTTCATATAAGGAAATCAGTCAATTTAAATAAATTAATTAGGCCCTAATCTATGGATTTCACATGACTGGGCAGGGGCGCAGCCATCGGTGGGCCTGGGAGGGCATAGGCCCACCCACTGGGGAGCCAGGCCCAGCCAATCAGAATGAGTTTTTCCCCACAAAAGGGCTTTATTAAAGACAGAAATACACCTGGTGAAGAAGCCGGAAGTAGAGGTCCTGGGCTGGTGTGGTTACACGTGGTCTGCGGTTGTGAGGCCGGTTGGACGTACTGCCAAAATTCTCTAAAACGACTTTGGAGGCGGCTTATGGTAGAGAAATGAACATTAAATTATCTGGCAATAGCTTTGGTGGACATTCCTGCAGTCAGCATGCCAATTGTACGCTCCCTCAACTTGAGACAACTGTGGCGTTGTGTGACAGATTTGTGCACAAAATTTGAGAGAAAAGCTTTTTGTGCAAATAGAACATTTCTGGGATCTTTTATTTCAGCTCATGAAACATGGGACCAACACTTTACATGTTGCGTTTTATATTTTTGCTCAGAATAAAATGTGCTCAGTATGCATGAGTCTGGGCACTCTTCTCTCACTCCAAAGCTGGTGCAAGGATTTTGGTGGGTTTCTTTCACTTATGGAGAGTATCTAAGAGATCAAGCAAGCTGTTGAAGTTCTGTCCTAACCCCTGCAGGTGCCACCACAGTCTGTGTCTCCGAGAGGCAGTCGTGTTGCTGACTCCTCCTATTCGTCCTCTCAGAGCTTCAGCATTACTCAGATGGTGGAGGAGGGAAGTTTGTTTTGAACTGGTTTTGGGATCTAGTCTTAATGATCATAGTTGCTACATAAAATATGCCATTCTAGCCTTAATCTCCACTGGAGTGATGACTGAGTGAGTGATATGCTGTATTTACCTTTTCCTCTGGAACTACAGTTTGAGAGTCGGAGCCCTCTCTCCAGTAGTAGATCAGAAACCAAGAGAGGGTACAACGGGAGTAGTAATCAAGGACCTTGGCCAAGGCTCCACTGGGTCCGTAGTACTCTCAAACAGTTCAATAATCTTATCAGTGACAGGCTGGTGTAGTTGGTGGTTATAGGGTTTCTGTGATTCACTGGGCTGTGGTAAACTGTGTGGGTGTACAGGGCTGAGAGGGAGTTGAGGATGTGACATTTAATTAGCATTTTTTTTTTCTATTTTAGCAGGAAGCGGTGACGGTGGACAAGTATACGATGACTAACAGATCCCTATGCATCACCCCTAAAACATCCCTTTTCAAACGGCAAATCAAGGCAATTACATTAGCTTGTTTACCTAAGTATTTTAGATTCTTTATTTTCTTTCAACAGTTCATATACTTGCGCTTTTGTGTCTACGTGCAGATCTACAGGGCTCACTCTATTACTCCATTTATAAATTGACTGTCAGTATTTGAGTTTAATTAGGTGGTTCTTCATGTGTATATAACCAAGCCAGTGGTTTAATTAGTGCTCATTCATACCTAAATGAATGTTTACTAAGAAAAGGTTGATACATTGGTTGCCTTGTCTTGGTTGACTATACTTTCTCTTGAGGACTTTAAACGTATGGTCTTGCACAATAACCACAATGTCTTTATCTGACTTTCCTGTTTCCCCTAACTTTTTATTATCTATTTTTGCCATTCCACCTGACCTGTTTTAAGGTGGTGAGGATAGACACTGGTGGTGTGGACACTTCTTTTTCCTCTCATCTGTTTTGGTGTGTGTCAGTCTCTGATATGTGCCTCTGTTTGTATGGTCTTTAGGAGCCGGTCACGGATGTCCTGATGGAGATGTTCCCAGAGACAGAACCCACGCCCACTGGCATTGCGTAAGTCCAGTCTCCCATAAAAAATACACCATACAGTAGACTAGAAATTAGGGGAAGCCTGAGTTCACATCAGGCTTTGTCCAAACCTGGTTAAGTAGTCTGAGTTGCTACCAGTATTTTAATCGAAAGGTACCCTGTCTGGGTTATTCTGCAATCCATTGGTTTCTTCATATGCAGTACTAAAACAAAACTCATCAGCCCCAGCAGCTCTTTAGGACCAGGGTTGGAGAATTCTGGTTTACATCCTATCTCAGTCTACTTAGATTCCATATACTAATATTATTTGGCTACTACGATGTTGCTAATTCCCCCCTTTATTCCAGTGCCACCCGTCGGAGGCCTATCAAGGGTGCAGCGGGGCGACCGGTCCAGTTTAAATACCCAGACCTCCCTGCTAGTCCCATGACCCTACAGAGACGGGCAGTGGAGCGTCGCCTGGTTCCTCTGTGGGTCCAGATCCTGGTCTTCTTCATCGTGGCCTGCCTCCTCTACCTCATCTATGCTGCCATGGAGGACAGCTTGGACAATCCCTTTGTGGCTTTGCAGGACAACCTCAGCATGGGGACGGAGACTGAGGGGCTGTCCCTTCAGGCTGAACCCTAGGATATTCCTCTGCTTGCTCTCTAGGGAGGCATAATTCCCCTGCTCCTCCTCAATACTCCACACATTGGTTTACAGTTATTGTGAGGAACATCATTTGGTTACCATCATTCAGAGCCTTATACAGTATCTATAAAAAAAAAAAAATCTCTATATATGGCTCTGGTGTCATTCTCCTTTGGACTGGATGATGTCACACCTTTAAGCAAGCCAGGGAGCCAGTACCATCCTGTTGGTTGGAACATTTTACGGTGAAACCTACTGTGCTGTTCAAATGCATACAGGATCAGTACAAGTGCAGAAAACAAGTGACTAGGCCTACATAAAAAAAAAAAAAAAAAAAAAAAAAAAACATTTATGAAATGTGTGTAATTTAATGGAGTTTTTGTATTTAATAAAAGTATGTCTCAATGACAAATTCATGGAGTTACAGTTTGAGTTACACCGTTTGTTTTGTTTGTGGCCTTTTTATCAAAGACAAGTCGAGCCTTATGTGGTGGAGCGCACCAAAGATGTGGTCAAGACAAAATGTCAGGGATTTCAATGTCATCTGAAACATGCAAGTTGTTTCTTTTGTTTGTTGATTTTAAGAGTTGCTTATTTTGTCGTCAGTTATTTTGAATAAAGAGCATTTGACATGTTTTGTCTAATAAAATAACAAGTGCTACATGGCAAAATGTTATTGGAAGTGCATGAAGGTGCATATTTAGTTGTACATGACTATCTGGTGACCTATTTCCAGCCGAAAGGTGGCGCTCAAACGATCATTCATAGATCAAATCAGCAGGAAACGTCACGAACAGCTTGCACTCTTCACAACAACACGCTGTGCCCGGTCAAAAAAAAAAAAAAATGACTGAACGCAGTGCAAAATTGAACATTCTCAAGTTTGTGAAAATTGTGTCGTTTAGCTTGTTATTCGTTATATTAGCCTTTTTCGTTGCAGCCACTGTAAGGACACTAACGTTTGATGTGAATGCAGGACTTCAACTTGCACACTGGGAGAAGACGAACAATATTGCGTCTGACATAAACCAGCACCAGCGAGAGGAGCTCCTTGCGAATTTCAGAGGTGAGATCCGGACTAATTCGATCATCAAGCTGAGCAGATTTGACAGTCTATGTTGTGTGAATGAATAATCGCTGTAATGTGCACACCAAATTTGCTCAACGACGCCTGCTTTTTTTGTACGCAGATGCAATCCGGATTCCCACCGTGTCAACCACGGAGACGCAGCTCAACACCACCGCATTGCGCGAGTTCGACGGCCTCCTGAGGAAAGGTAAGCTACCGGATAGCTACTGTTATACTTGGTTTAGGAGCAGGTACATGATGCATAGGCGGTTATATTATAACCGGTTACTGTAGGAAACATATTTTACTGAGCACAAGGCCGGTTAGCCCACTGAGCACAAGGTCGGCAGATGGCGATAATGAGTCGTTTCAATTTACCGTCCAAAGGGAATGAATTCATGCCACTGGTCGTTTTCAATAAAACGTCACAATAAGATGCAGAGCATTCGATTTGGCTGCTGGGGGCGAGGAGTCACTCAACTCCGCTAAAAGCACTGACAACTGCGTGCCGTTTTCAAGGAAATTTTAAATAAATGTTAACTATTTGGTTGTAATATCATCACCTCTTGAAGAGCATAGTCAGAACAAAAAATGTATGATTATTCCATGTAAAACAATTGCGCACATTTAGCGCTATCATCTGTTATATACAGTAAGTAACTGCATGTTTTTCATGATCAGTATGTAATTTCAGATAAGTAAGGGGTAGCCTCACCATATCTCTGAGTATAGTCCCACAGTGGAGGTGTCATAATACCCACAAAACCTAGTAGTCATACAGGGAAATGGTTCCGATCGTTTTTCCACCATTCATTTTCCCCATAGGAGATTTTAGAAACACTTCAAATAAGGGCTGTGTTTTGTGTAGGCTTACCTTGGTGTGAGGTTTTGATAACCATGTAAATGTCTCTCGGACAAGGTGACGTTTATCAATATATTAGTCTCTATTTACTCTGATTCAAAAATGCTAATTGCCATCAATTTAGACATCATGCAAAACTACAAATCCCTGCAAGCTTCTACATGTAATCTCTAGCTGATACCTTTGCTAACAGGTATTGTGTACATTTAAAACTTGCACAAGACAGTTCACAGAATTGTCAATTTAAAGAAATGTAGCTTATTTATTCATTACTACATTTAGCTAACATTATAAATCAATCAAATGTATTTATGAAGCCCTTTTTACATCAGCAGACGTAAGTGCTTATAGAGAAACCCAGCCTAAAACCCCAAACAGAAAGCAATGCAGCTGTAGAAGCATGGTGGCTAGGAAAAACTCCATAGAAAGGCAGGAACTTAGGAAGAAACCTAGAGAGGAACCAGGCTCTGAGGGGTGGCCAGTCCTCTTCTGGCTGTGCCGGGTGGAGATTATAAGAGTACATGGCCATTAAGGCCAGATTGTTCTTCAAGATGTTCAAACATTCATAGATGACCAGCAGGGTCAAATAATAATCACAGTGGTTGTAGAGGGTGCAACAGGTCAACACCTCAGGAGTAAATGTCAGTTGGCTTTTCATAGCCAAGCATTCAGAGGTTGAGACAGCATGTGTGGTAGAGGGATGGAGAGAGAGTGTCGAAAACAGCACGTCTGGGACAAGGTAAAACGTCCGGTGAACAGGTCAGGGTTCCATAGCCGCAGGCAGAACAGTTGAATCTGGAGCAGCAGCACGACAGAAATGTGTATGAGGACTAGGGCAGTTACGGTGACCATATTACCGCCACACCGGCGGTCACGAGTCATGACGGCAGTCAAATTCCACGTGACCGTTTAGTAATTAGGCTTCTCCAAGATTTGATGCTGCTGATGGTCATTACTAGCCTACCAAACTTGCTAACTGCCTGGTACTCAGCACTCTATTGTCCCTCTAATCACTCTGACATCAATGCAAATGTTTTCGAAAATATAATCAAACACTTCATGAGAGCTCATGTTGCGCAACATTTCTATAGGCTATGCAGTTGCGTGAGAAAACAGAGTGATGACTATTAAAAAGAGGAGGATCCCATCCAGCTTTCTATAGGCTTACTATATATATTAATCAACTTTACTAATATTAAGCACATTGCTTCTCCTTACAACAGAAGTATAACCTACCTGGCTGGCATGATAATGAACCACGGGAAAAGCGTCCTCCATTCGCTATTTAAATGCATCGATGACATGTATTTCTTCCACTTCCCCTGTTTCGAGACAGGTGCATGATAATGGTCCATTCTAAATCAAAAATCATTTCACACATATACAGTACCAGTGAAAAGTTTGGACACACCTACTCATTCAAGGGTTTTCTTTATTTTTAAAATTTTCTACATTGTAGAATAATAGTGAAGACATCAAAACTTTGAAATAACACACATGGAATCATGTAGTAACCAAAAAAGTGTTAAAAAAATCAAAATATATTTTATATTTGAGATTCTTAAAATAGCCATGATTTGCCTTGATAACAGCTTTACACACTCTTGGCATTCTCTCAACCAGCTTCACCTGGAATGCTTTTCCAACAGTCTTGAAAGAGGTCCCACATGTGCTGAGCACTTGTTGGCTGCTTTTCCTTCACTCTGCCGTCCGACTCATCCCAAACCATCTTAATTTCGTTGAGGTCGGGGGATTGTGGAGGCCAGGTCATCTGATGCAGCACTCCATCACTCTCCTTCTTGGTCAAATAGCCCTTACCCAGGTGGGATGGCGCGTCGCTGCAGAATGCTGTGGTAGCCATGCTGGTTAAGTGTGCCTTGAATTCTAAATAAATCACAGACAGTGTCACCAGCATAGCACCCCCACACCATAACATCTCCTCCTCCATGCTTTACGATGGGAACTACACATGCAGAGATCATCCGCTCACCCACACCGCGTCTCACAAAGACACAGTGGTTGGAACCAAAAATCTCCAATTTGGACTCCAGACCAAAGGACAGATTTCCACCGGTCTAATGTCCATTGCTCGTGTTTCTTGGCCCAAGCAGGTCTCTTCTTCTTATTGGTGTCCTTTACTAGTGGTTTCTTTGCAGCAATTCGATCATAAAGGCCTGATTCACACAGTCTCCTCTGAACAGTTGATGTTGAGATGTGCCTGTGACTTGAACTCTGATGCATTTATTTGGGCTGCAATTTCTGAGACTGGTAACTCTAATGAACTTATCCTCTACAGCAGAGGTAACTCTGGGTCTTCCATACCTATGGCGGTCCTCATGAGAGCCAGTTTCATCATAGCGCTTGATGGTTTTTGCGACTGCACTTGAAACGTTCAAGATTCCTGAAATGTTCCATATTGACTGACCTTCATGTCTTAAAATAATGATGGGCTGTCGTTTCTCTTTGTTTATTTGAGCTGTTCTTGCCATAATATGGACTTAGTCTTTTACCAAATAGGGTTATCTTCTGTATACCCCCCCTACCTTGTCACAACACAACGGATTGGCTCAAACGCATTAAATTCCATAAATTAACTTTTAAGAAGGCACACCTGTTAATTGAAATGCATTCCAGGTGACTACCTCATGAAGCTGGTTGAGAGAATGCCAAGAGTGTGCAAAGCTGTCATCAAGGCAAAGGGTGGCTATTTGAAGAATCACACATACAGTGGGGAGAACAAATATTTGATACACTGCCGATTTTTGAGGTTTTCCTACTTACAAAGCATGTAGAGGTCTGTAATTTTTTATCATATGTACACTTCAACTGTGAGAGACGGAATCTAAAACAAAAATCCAGAAAATCACATTGTATGATTTTTAAGTAATTAATTTGCATTTTATTGCATGACATAAGTATTTGATCACCTACCAACCAGTAAGTATTCCGGCTCTCACAGACCTGTTAGTTTTTCTTTAAGAAGCCCTCCTGTTCTCCACTCATTACCTGTATTAACTGCACCTGTTTGAACTCGTTACCTGTATAAAAGACACCTGTCCACACACTCAATCAAACAGACTCCAACCTCTCCACAATGGCCAAGACCAGAGAGCTGTGTAAGGACATCAGGGATAAAATTGTAGACCTGCACAAGGCTGGATGGGCTACAGGACAATAGGCAAGCAGCTTGGTGAGAAGGCAACAACTGTTGGCGCAAGGAAGGTGAGGGATCAGCCCAGAACTACACGGCAAGACCTGGTCAATGACCTGAAGAGAGCTGGGACCACAGTCTCAAAGGAAACCATTAGTAACACACTACGCCGTCATGGATTAAGATCCTGCAGCGCACGCAAGGTCCCCCTGCTCAAGCCAGCGCATGTCCAGGCCCGTCTAAAGTTTGCCAATGACCATCTGGATGATCCAGAGGAGGAATGGGAGAAGGTCATGTGGTCTGATGAGACAAAAATAGAGCTTTTTGGTCTAAACTCCACTCGCTGTGTTTGGAGGAAGAAGAAGGATGAGTACAACCCCAAGAACACCATCCCAACCGTGAAGCATGGAGGTGGAAACATCATTCTTTGGGGATGCTTTTCTGCAAAGGGGACAGGACGACTGCACCGTATTGAGGGGAGGATGGATGGGGCCATGTATTGCGAGATCTTCCCTCAGTAAGAGCATTGAAGATGGGTCGTGGCTAGGTCTTCCAGCATGACAACGACCCGAAACACACAGCCAGGGCAACTAAGGAGTGGCTCCGTAAGAAGCATCTCAAGGTCCTGGAGTGGCCTAGCCAGTCTCCAGACCTGAACCCAATAGAAAATCTTTGGAGGGAGCTGAAAGTCCGTATTGCCCAGCAACAGCCCCGAAACCTGAAGGATCTGGAGAAGGTCTGTATGGAGGAGTGGGCCAAAATCCCTGCTGCAGTGTGTGCAAACCTGGTCAAGACCTACAGGAAACGTATGATCTCTGTAATTGCAAACAAAGGTTTCTGTACCAAATATTAAGTTCTGCTTTTCTGATGTATCAAATATTTATGTCATACTATCCAGGTCTGTGCCCAAACAGTTTGAGCTTCTACTTCTAAAAATCCACCTTTCCAGAAATAAATCTCTCACTGTTGCCGCTTGCTACAGACCCCCCTCAGCCCCCAGCTGTGCCCTGGACACCATATGTGAATTGATTGCCCCCCATCTATCCTCAGAGTTCGTACTGCTTGGTGACCTAAATTGGGATATGCTTAACACCCCGGCCATCCTACAATCTAAAATAGATGCCCTCAATCTCACACAAATTATCAACGAACCTACCAGGTACAACCCTAAATCCGTAAACATGGGTACCCTCATAGATATCATCCTGACTAACTTACCCTCTAAATACACCTCCGCTGTCTTCAACCAGGATCTCAGCGATCACTGCCTTATTGCCTGCGTCCGTAACGGGTCCGCGGTCAAACGACCACCCCTCATCACTGTCAAACGCTCCCAAAAACACTTCAGCGAGCAGGCCTTCCTAATTGACCTGGCCCAGGTATCCTGGATGGATATAGATCTCATTCCGTCAGTAGAGGATGCCTGGTTGTTCTTTAAAAGTAATTTCCTCTCAATCTTAAATAAACATGCCCCATTCAAAAAATACAGAACTAAGAACAGATATAGCCCCTGGTTCTCCTCAGACTTGACTGCCCTTGACCAGCACAAAAACATCCTGTGGCGTACTGCATTAGCATCAAATAGCCCCCGCGATATGCAACTTTTCAGGGAAGTTAGGAACCAATATACACAAGCAGTTAGGAAAGCAAAGGCTAACTTTTTCAAACAGAAATTTGCATCCTGTAGCACTAACTCCAAAAAGTTTTGGGACACTGTAAAGTCCATGGAAAATAAGAGCACTTCCCCCCAGCTGCCCACTGCACTGAGGCTAGGAAACACTATCACCACCGATAAATCTACAATAATCGAGAATTTCAACAAGCATTTTGCTACGGCTGGCCATGCTTTCCACCTGGCTACCACTACCCCGGCCACCAGCTCTGCACCCTCCGCTGCAACTTGCCCATGCCCCCCCCGCTTCTCCTTCACACAAATCCAGACAGCTGATGTTCTGAAAGAGCTGCAAAATCTGGACCCCTACAAATCATCTGGGCTAAACAATCTGGACCCTTTCTTTCTAAAACTAGCCGCCGAAATTGTCGCAACCCCTATTACTAGCCTGTTCAACCTCTCTTTTGTAACGTCTGAGATCCCCAGAGATTGGAAAGCTGCCGCGGTCATCCCCCTCTTCAAAGGGGGTGACACTCTAGATCCAAACTGTTACAGACCCATATCCATCCTGCCCTGCCTTTCAAAAGTTTTTGAAAGCCAAGTCAACAAACAGATCACCGACCATTTCGAATCCCACCGTACCTTCTCCGCTATGCAATCCGGTTTCCGAGCTGGTCATGGGTGCACTTCAGCCACGCTCAAGGTCCTAAACGATATTATAACCGCGATCGATAATAGACAGTACTGTGCAGCCGTTTTCATTGACCTGGCCAAGGCTTTCGACTCTGTCAACCACCGCATTCTTATTGGCAGACTAAATAGCCTTGGTTTCTCAAATGACTGCCTCGCCTGGTTCACCAACTACTTCTCAGATAGAGTTCAATGTGTCAAATCGGAGGGCCTGTTGTCTGGACCTATGGCAGTCTCTATGGGGGTGCCACAGGGTTCAATTCTTGGGCCGACTCTTTTCTCTGTGTATATCAATGACGTCGCTCTTGCTGCTGGTGACTCTCAGATCCACCTCTACGCAGACGACACCATTGTGTATACATCTGGCCCTTCATTGGACACTGTGTTAACAAACCTCCAAACGAGCTTCAATGCCATACAACACTCCTTCAGTAGCCTCCAACTGCTCTTAAACACTAGTAAAACTAAATGCATGCTCTTCAACAGAACGCTGCTTGCACCCGCCCACCCGACTAGAATCACTACTCTCGACGGGTCTGACCTAGAGTATGTGGACAACTACAAATATCTAGGTGTCTGGTTAGACTGTAAACTCTCCTTCCAGACTCACATTAAGAATCTCCAATCCAAAGTTAAATCTAGAATCGGTTTCCTATTTCGCAACAAAGCCTCCTTCACTCATGCTGCCAAACATGCCCTCGTAAAACTGACTATCCTACCGATCCTTGACTTCGGTGATGTCATTTACAAAATTGCCTCCAACACTCTACTCAGCAAACTGGATGTAGTCTATCACAGTGCCATCCGTTTTGTCTCCAAAGCCCCATATAATACCCACCACTGTGACCTGTACGCTCTTGTTGGCTGGTCCTCACTACATATTCGTCGCCAAACCCACTGGCTCCAGGCCATCTATAAATCACTGCTAGGCAAATCCCCGCCTTATCTTAGCTCATTGGTCACCATAGCAACACCCACCCGTAGTCTGCGCTCCAGCAGGTATATCTCACTGGTCATCCCCAAAGCCAACACCTCCTTTGGCCGCAATTCCTTCCAGTTCTCTGCTGCCAATGACTGGAACGAAATGCAAAAATCTCTGAAGCTGGAGACACTTATCTCCCTCACTAACTTTAAGCATCAGTTGTCAGAGCACCTTACCGATCACTGCACCTGTACACAGCCCATCTGAAATTAGCCCGCCCAACTACCTCATCCCTATATTGTTATTTATTTTGCTCATTTGTACCCCAGTATCTCTATTTGCACATCATCTCCTGCACATCTATCATTCCAGTGTTAATACTAATTGTAATTATTTTGCACTATAGCCTATTTATTGCCTTACCTCCATAACTTGCTACATTTGCACACACTGTATATATATGTATTTCTGTTGTATTTTTGACTTTGTTTTGTTTTACCCCATATGTAACTCTGTGTTGTTGTTTTTATCGCACTGCTTTGCTTTTATCTTGGCCAGGTCGCAGTTGTAAATGAGAACTTGTTCTCAACTGGTTTACCTGGTTAAATAAAGGTGAAATAAATAAAAAAAAATGTCATGCAATAAAATGCAAATTAATTACTTAAAAATCATACAATGTGATTTTCTGGATTTTTGTTTTAGATTCCGTCTCTCACAGTTGAAGTGTACCTATGATAAAAATTACAGACCTCTACATGCTTTGTAAGTAGGAAAACCTGCAAAATCGGCAGTGTATCAAATACTTGTTCTCCCCACTGTATAAAATATATTTTGATTTGTTTAAAACTTTTTTGGTTACAACATGATTCCATATGTGTTATTTAATAGTATTGATGTCTTCACTATTATTCTACAATGTAAAAATAAAGGAAAAACCCTTGAATGAGTAGGTGTGTCCAAACTTTTGACTGGTAGTGTATGTGTGAAAGTATTCACCCCCCTTGGCATTTTTCCTATTTTGTTGCCTTACAACCTGGAATTAAAATATATTTTTTGGGGGGTTTGTATCATTTGATTTACACAACATGCCTACCACTTTGAAGATTCAAAATAATTTTTTATTGTGAAACAAACAAGAAAAAAAACACACAAAAAACAGAACTTGAGCATGCATAACTATTCACCCCCACAAAGTCACCTTTTGCAGCAATTACAGCTGCAAGTCTCTTGGCGTATGTCTCTATAAGCTTGGCACATCTAGCCACTGGGATTTTTGCCCATTCTTCAAAGCAAAACTGCTCCAGCTCCTTCAAGTTGGATGGGTTCCACTGGTGTACAGCAATCTTTAGGACATACCACAGATTCTCAATTGGATTGAGGTCTGGGATTTGACTAGGCCATTCCAATACATTTAAATGTTTCCCCTTAAACCACTCAAGTGTTGCTTTAGCAGTATGCTTAGGGTCATTGTCCTGCTGGAAGGTGAACCTCCGTCCCAGTCTCAAATCTCTGGAAGACTAAAACAGGTTTCCCTCAAGAATTTCCCTGTATTTAGCGCCATCCATCATTTCTTCAATTCTGACCAGTTTCCCAGTCCCTGCCGATGGAAAAAAAATCCCCACAGCATGATGCTGCCACCACGATGGTGTTCTCGGGGTGATGAGAGGTGTTGGGTTTGCGCCAGACATAGCGTTTTCCTTGATGGCCAAAAAGCTCAATTTTAGTCTAATCTGACCAGAGTACCTTCTTCCATATGTTTGGGGAGTCTCCCACATGCCTTTTGGCGAACACCAAACGTGTTTGCTTATTTTTTTCTTTAAGCAATGGCTTTTTTTCTTGCTATTCTTCCGTAAAGCCCAGCTCTGTGGCGTGTATGGCTTAAAGTGGTCCTATGGACAGATACTCCAATCGCCGCTTTGCAGCTCCTTCAGGGTTATCTTTGGTATTTTTGTTGCCTCTGATTAATGCCCTCCTTGCCTGGTCCGTGAGTTTTGGTGGGCGGCCCTCTCTTGGCAGGTTTGTTGTGGTGCCATATTCTTTCCATTTTTAATAATGGATTTAATGGTGCTCTGTGGGATGTTCAAGTTTCTGATATTTTTTTTATAACCCAACGCTGATCTGTACTTCTCCACAACTTTGTCCCTGACCTGTTTGGAGAGCTCCTTGGTCTTCATGGTGCCGCTTGCTTAGTGGTGTTGGGGGCCTTTCAGAACAGGTGTATATATACTGAGATCATGTGACAGATCATGTGATCTGATTGCACACAGGTGGACTTTATTTAACTAATTATGTGACTTCTGAAGGTAATTGGTTTCACCAAATCTTATTTAGAGGCTTCATTGCAAAGGGGGTGAATACATAGGCACGCACCACTTTTCCGTTATTTATTTTTTGGAATTTTTTGAAGCAAGTTATTTTTTTCATTTCATTTCACTTCACCAATTTGGACTATTTTGTGTATGTCCATTACATGAAATCCAAATAAAAATCCGTTGAAATGCAACAAAATAGGAAAAACGCCAAGGGGGATGAATACTTTTGCAAGGCACTGTATATGTATATACTGTGGGGGAAAAAAGTATTTAGTCAGGCACCAATTGTGCAAGTTCTCCCACTTAAAAAGATGAGAGAGGCCTGTAATTCCAGAAAATCACATTGTAGGATTTTTAATGAATTTATTTGCAAATTATGGTGGAAAATAAGTATTTGGTCACCTACAAACAAGCAAGATTTCTGGCTCTCACAGACCTGTAACTTCTTCTTTAAGAGGCTCCTCTGTCCTCCACTCGTTACCTGTATTAATGGCACCTGATTGAACTTGTTATCAGTATAAAATACACCTGTCCACAACCTCAAACAGTCACACTCCAAACTCCACTATGGCCAAGACCAAAGAGCTGTCAAAGGACACCAGAAACAAAATTGTAGACCTGCACCAGGCTGGGAAGACTGAATCTGCAATAGGTAAGCAGCTTGTTTTGAAGAAATCAACTGTGGGAGCAATTATCAGGAAATGGAAGACATACAAGACCACTGATAATCTCCCTCGATCTGGGGCTCCACGCAAGATCTCACCCCGTGGGGTCAAAATGATCACAAGAACGGTGAGCAAAAATCCAAGAACCACACGGGGGGACCTAGTGAATGACCTGCAGAGAGCTGGGACCAAAGTAACAAAGCCTACCATCAGTAACACACTACGCCGCCAGGGACTCAAATCCTGCAGTGCCATACGTGTCCCCCTGCTTAAGCCAGTACATGTCCAGGCCCGTCTGAAGTTTGCTAGAGTGCATTTGGATGATCCAGAAGAGGATTGGGAGAATATCATATGGTCAGATGAAACCAAAATATAACTTTTTGGTAAAAACTCAACTCGTCGTGTTTGGAGGACAAAGAATGCTGAGTTGCATCCAAAGAACACCATACCTACTGTGAAGCATGGGGGTGGAAACATCATGCTTTGGGGCTGTTTTTCTGCAAAGGGACCAGGACGACTGATCCGTGTAAAGGAAAGAATGAATGGGGCCATGTATCGTGAGATTTTGAGTGAAAACCTCCTTCCATCAGCAAGGGCATTGAAGATGAAACGTGGCTGGGTCTTTCAGCATGACAATGATCCCAAACACACCGCCCGGGCAACGAAGGAGTGGCTTCGTAAGAAGCATTTCAAGGTCCTGGAGTGGCCTAGCCAGTCTCCAGATCTCAACCCCATAGAAAATCTTTGGAGGGAGTTGAAAGTCCGTGTTGCCCAGCGACAGCCCCAAAACATCACTGCTCTAGAGGAGATCTGCATGGAGGAATGGGCCAAAATACCAGCAACAGTGTGTGAAAACCTTGTGAAGACTTACAGAAAACGTTTGACCTGTGTCATTGCCAACAAAGGGTATATAACAAAGTATTGAGAAACTTTTGTTATTGACCAAATACTTATTTTCCACCATAATTTGCAAATAAATTCATTAAAAATCCTACAATGTGATTTTCTGGATTTTCTTTTTCTCATTTTGTCTGTCATAGTTGACGTGTACCTATGATGAAAATTACAGGCCTCTCTCATCTTTTTAAGTGGTAGAACTTGCACAATTGGTGGCTGACTAAATTCTTTTTTCCCCCACTATATATATATATATATATATATATATATATATATACACATACATACATATCCTTAAAAAAAAATAAACACATCACATGGCTTTTTTTTGTGCAACTTTTTCAAATCATTGTAGCCTAGCCCATAGGCCTATGTTTTGATAAGGTTTCTATCACAACTAAAGTGGCTAAATAACTTCTTAAAAAGAAGCACATTAATCCTATTTACAATGGGTGTAGAGCCTAACTGGCATACATACGCAGTGCATGAGTTTCACATTTTCACCATTATTTTAATTTTAATTTTATTTTTTTACCTTTATTTAACCAGGTAAGCCAGTTGAGAACAAGTTCTCATTTACAACTGCGACCTGGCCAAGATAAAGCAAAGCAGTGCGATTAAAAACAACAACACAGAGTTACATATGGGGTAAAAAAACAAAGTCAAAAAATACAACAGAAAATATATATACAGTGTGTGCAAATGTAGCAAGTTATGGAGGTAAGGCAATAAATAGGCTATAGTGCAAAATAATTACAATTAGTATTAACACTGGAATGCTAGATGTGCAAGAGATTATGTGCAAATAGAGATACTGGGGTGCAAAAGAGCAAACTAAATAACAATATAGGGATGAGGTAGTTGGGTGGGCTAATTTCAGATGGGCTGTGTACAGGTGCAGTGATCGGTAAGGTGCTCTGACAACTGATGCTTAAAGTTAGTGAGGGAGATAAGTGTCTCCAGCTTCAGAGATTTTTGCAATTCGTTCCAGTCATTGGCAGCAGAGAACTGGAAGGAATGGCGGCCAAAGGAGGTGTTGGCTTTGGGGATGACCAGTGAGATATACCTGCTGGAGCGCAGACTATGGGTGGGTGCTGCTATGGTGACCAATGAGCTAAGATAAGGCGGGGATTTGCCTAGCAGTGGTTTATAGATGGCCTGGATCCAGTGGGTTTGACAATGAACATGTAGTGAGGACCAGCCAACAAGAGCGTACAGGTCACAGTGGTGGGTAGTGTATGGGGCTTTGGAGACAAAACGGATGGCACTGTGATAGACTACATCCAATTTGCTGAGTAGAGTGTTGGAGGCTATTTTGTAAATGACATCACCGAAGTCAAGGATCGGTAGGATAGTCAGTTTTACGAGGGCATGTTTTGCAGCATGAGTGAAGGAGGCTTTGTTGCGAAATAGGAAGCCGATTCTAGATTTAATTTTGGATTGGAGATTCTTAATGTGAGTCTGGAAGGAGAGTTTACAGTCTAACCAGACACCTAGGTATTTGTAGTTGTCCACATACTCTAGGTCAGACCCGTCGAGAGTAGTGATTCTAGTCGGGTGGGCGGGTGCCAGCAGCGTTCGATTGAAGAGCATGCATTTAGTTTTACTAGTGTTTAAGAGCAGTTGGAGGCTACTGAAGGAGTGTTGTATGGCATTGAAGCTCGTTTGGAGGTTTGTTAACACAGTGTCCAATGAAGGGCCAGATGTATACACAATGGTGTCGTCTTTGTAGAGGTGGATCTGAGAGTCACCAGCAGCAAGAGCGACATCATTGATATACACAGAGAAAAGAGTCGGCCCAAGAATTGAACCCTGTGGCACCCCCATAGAGACTGATATAGGTCCAGACAACAGGCCCTCCAATTTGACACATTGAACTCTATCTGAGAAGTAGTTGGTGACCCAGGCGAGGCAGTCATTTGAGAAACCAAGGCTATTTAGTCTGCCAATAAGAATGCGGTGGTTGACAGAGTCGAAAGCCTTGGCCAGGTCGATGAAGACGGCTGCACAGTATTGTCTATTATCGATCGCAGTTATAATATCGTTTAGGACCTTGAGCGTGGCTGAAGTGCACCCATGACCAGCTCGGAAACCGGATTGCATAGCGGAGAAGGTACGGTGGGATTCGAAATGGTCGGTGATCTGTTTGTTAACTTGGCTTTCAAATACTTTCAAACGGCAGGGCAGGATGGATATAGGTCTGTAACAGTTTGGATCTAGAGTGTCACCCCCTTTTGAAGAGGGGGATGACCGCGGCAGCTTTCCAATCTCTGGGGATCTCAGACGTTACGAAAGAGAGGTTGAACAGGCTAGTAATAAGGGTTGCGACAATTTTGGCGGCTAGTTTTAGAAAGAAAGGGTCCAGATTGTCTAGCCCAGCTGATTTGTAGGGGTCCAGATTTTGCAGCTCTTTCAGAACATCAGCTGTCTGAATTTGTGTGAAGGAGAAGCGGGGGGGGCATGGGCAAGTTGCAGCTTGAGGGTGCAGAGTTGGTGGCCGGGGTAGTGGTAGCCAGGTGGAAAGCATGGCCAGCCGTAGAAATTCTCGATTATTGTAGATTTATCGGTGGTGATAGTGTTTCCTAGCCTCAGTGCAGTGGGCAGCTGGGAGGAAGTGCTCTTATTCTCCATGGACTTTACAGTGTCCCAAAACTTTTTGGAGTTAGTGCTACAGGATGCACATTTCTGTTTGAAAAAGTTAGCCTTTGCTTTCCTGACTGCTTGTGTATATTGGTTCCTAACTTCCCTGAAAAGTTGCATATCGCGGGGGCTATTTGATGCTAATGCAGTACGCCACAGGATGTTTTTGTGCTGGTCAAGGGCAGTCAAGTCTGAGGAGAACCAGGGGCTATATCTGTTATTAGTTCTGTATTTCTTGAATGGGGCATGTTTATTTAAGATTGAGAGGAAATTACTTTTAAAGAACAACCAGGCATCCTCTACTGACGGAATGAGATCTATATCCATCCAGGATACCTGGGCCAGGTCAATTAGGAAGGCCTGCTCGCTAAAGTGTTTTAGGGAGCGTTTGACAGTGATGAGGGGTGGTCGTTTGACCGCGGACCCGTTACGGACGCAGGCAATAAGGCAGTGATCGCTGAGATCCTGGTTGAAGACAGCGGAGGTGTATTTAGAGGGTACATTTGTCAGGATGATGTCTATGAGGGTACCCATGTTTACGGATTTAGGGTTGTACCTGGTAGGTTCGTTGATCATTTGTGTGAGATTGAGGGCATCTAGTTTGGATTGTAGGATGGCCGGGGTGTTACGCATATCCAAATTTAGGTCACCAAGCAGTACGAACTCTGAGGATAAATGGGGGGAAATCAATTCACATATGGTGTCCAGGGCACAGCTGGGGGCTGAGGGGGGTCTGTAGCAAGCGGCAACAGTGAGAGACTTATTTCTGGAAAGGTGGATTTTTAGAAGTAGAAGCTCAAACTGTTTGGGCACAGACCTGGATAGTATGATAGAGCTCTGCAGGCTATCTCTACAGTAGGCTCCTGAGTGGCGCAGTGGTCTAAGGCACTGCATCGCAGTGCTAACTGTGCCACTAGAGATCCTGGTTCGAATCCAGGCTCTGTCGCGACCGGGAGACTCATGGGCGGCGCACAATTGGCCCAGCGTTGTCCAGGGTAGGGGAGGGAATGGCCGGCAGGGATGTAGCTCAGTTGATAGAGCATGGCGTTTGCAACGCCAGGGTTGTGGGTTCAATTCCCACGGGGGGCCAGTATAAAAAATATATATATATATTTATTCACTAACTGTAAGTCGCTCTGGATAAGAGCGTCTGCTAAATGACTTAAATGTAAATGTAGATTGCAACTCCACCCCCTTTGGCAGTTCAAATCTAGACGGAAAATGTTATAGTTGGGGATGGAAATTTCAGAATTTTTGGTGGCCTTCCTAAGCCAGGATTCAGACACTGCTAGAACATCAGGGTTGGCGGAGTGTGCTAACGCAGTGAATAACTCAAACTTAGGAAGTAGACTTCGGATATTAACATGCAAGAAACCAAGGCTCTTGCGATTACAGAAGTCAACAAATGATAGTGCCTGGGGAGTAGGAGTGATACTGAGGGCTGCAGGGCCTGGGTTAGCCTCTATATCACCAGAGGAACAGAGGAGGACTAGAATAAGGATACGGCTAAAGGCTTTAAGAACTGGTCTTCTAGTGCGTTGGGTACATAGAATAAAGGGGGCAGATTTCCGGGTGTTGTAGAAAAGATTCAGGGCATTATGTACAGACAAGGATATGGAAGGATATGAGTAAAGTGGAGGTAAACCTAAGCGTTGGGTAACAATGAAAGAGATGGCATCACTGGAGGCACCGATTGAGTCGGTCTCCGCGTGTATGGGGGGTGGGACAAAGGAGCTATCTAAGGCAGGTTTAGCTGGGCTGGGGGATCTACAGTGAAATAGTACAATTAGAAATAACCGAAACAGCAATAAGCAAACCATATTGACATGGGAGAGAGGCATAAAGCAATCACAGGTGTAATATGAGAGAGCTAAGACAACAGCTGGTAATGACGACACAGTTTGGGCTGAGGCTAACCATAAACAGGATGCGGTACCGTAAAAAGGAACAGTCCAGCAGGCATCAGCTGTATAGCTGAGTTATCATAAGGTCCGGTGAACAGCAATAGGATAGTTCGGAGGTAGTTCGGGAGCTGCTAAAGCACTAGCGAGCAAGAGGCCACAGCTAGTGTGTGCTAGCGGGCCGGGGCTAGCAGATGGAATCTTCGTGGTCGACGTCGTAACGGGAAGCCTGTTGTAACCACATCAGACGATTTCGTCGGCAGACCAGTAGTGTAGGATCGGCGGGGGTTCCGTGTCAACACTAGGTGGTCCCGTCCGGTTGACAGAGAGGTAGATAGCCGGGAGATGGGCCTAGCTCAGGATGATTAGCCAAACCACAACGTCCATTTTGTTGCAGCTAGCTGGTAGCGATGAATCCGGAGTTAAAGGTCCAGTGATCGGATATGTTCTGGGTCTGGCATTACATACATAATCACATTTGTGGTCACTTTTGAGAATGGTGTTTTCCTGGTAATGGAACATTCGCGCTTATAGCCTACTGCCGTGTGCGCATTGCTGCACTTATAATGTGAAGAAAATGCCTAATAGTTTATCAACATTTTAAGCTAAACGTTCTCATCTGTTGTGTCAGGCTCATTGCTTAAAGCAGTTTTTTTTTATGCTAGTTGTTGTAATAAATTGGGATCTATCGCATCCCATGTCATATTTATTTCTCACACAGAATCAAATAGGTTAACTTTTGTATTATGGGGGATAGTAGATTGACATAGGCTAGTGCTTTTGCTGTTCGTTAAACCTACTCATCTTGTTGGCTGACAAAGTAAATATGGACAGTTCTTCCAATATCTTCAATTTGCGCCTCAATTGGATAAGGACGCACACTGTTGTGTCCCTGATGTGTCTGTATTCACTTGTAGCCTTTGAGAAAGACCCGATCACATGACGTAGAGCCATGTGAGTGAGAGGTGCTTTGGCACGCAGCCGGGAGAAGGGAATTATAATTGTTATATTCAGCCCCAGGGCACAACGGCCACTGGCCGCAAAAGGCATGGATAATTTTAGGGGGCATTACGGCCACACAAAGGGGATGCAGCTGGGAAATTCGAGGCATTCTCAAGTGCTTGTCATATTATGAACGAGAGACTGATGAAGTGTGTACAGCCTGCGCAAAAAACAAAGCAGAGCTCATGCCTTTCATGCAACTTTTTTCAAGTCATCATTAGTTGCATCATGCAGCCTTAGAATGTATTAAATTTTTTTAACATATAGCCCAACATTTGTATCATAACTAAAGTTACATAAATAACTCTAAGTTAAGTATATAGGAGTACCTGTTTCTTTGTTAACCGCTCAACACAGAATAGCCGCATGTGCACACTACTTCAAATCGTTTGGAGAAAATATCCTTTCTATTTTATTCAGCTATGTTCAATTGTATTCTTCATACTATAAAATAATATTAAATAATGCCACGGAATTCTAAGCTAATCTTGTCTGCTAAATGAACTAATGTAGCCCACAGCCATATGGCATAGCCAGATCAGGACAACTCAGAGTATGCTATTCTGTTCTTCTGAAATAGACTACATTTTCTTCATATCATGTTTCTTTAAACCTGTCTAAAATAAATAATGGATTTGGTGTAGGCTATATTACATAGACGTTCCAAAGGTCTGCGTCAGTGGCTTGCAGGCTATGTGTGGAAGCGAGGAGATGCTAAATGTGTTCATGTTAATTAATGGTCAATTACCGTGAGACCGGCAGTTATTTGCTTGACAATCACCAGCTGACAAAATGTCATGACTGCCACAGCCCTAATGTGGACACCCCTTCAAAATGGTGGATTCGGCTATTTCAGCCACACCCGTTGGATATTGCACCCCCATGCAATCTCCACAGTCAAACATTGGCAGTCGAATGGCCCATACTGAAGAGGTCAGTGACTTAACGTGGCACCGTCATAGGTTGCCACCTTTCCAACAAGTCCATTCGTCAAATTTCTGCCCTGCTAGAGCTGCCCCGGTCAACTGTAAGTGCTGTTATTGTGAAGTGAAAATCTCTAGGAGCAACAACGGCTCAGCTGCGAAGTGGTAGGCCACACAAGCTCACAGAATGGGAGCGCTGAAGCACGTAAAAATAGTATATCCTCGGTTGCAATACTGAGTTCCAAACTGCCTCTGGAAGCAACGTCAGCACAATAACTGTTTGTCGGGAGCTTCATGAAATGGGTTTCCATGGCCGAGCCGCTGCACACAAGTCTAAGATCACCATGCGCAATGACAAGCCTCGTTTGGAGTAAAGCTCGTCGCCATTGGACTCTGAAACACGTTCTCTTGAGTGATGAATCACGCTTCACCATCTAGCAGTCCGATGGACAAACCTGGGTTTGGTGGATGCTAGGAAAACGCTACCTGCCCGAATGCATAGTGCCAACTATAGAGTTTGGTGGAGGAGGAATAATGGTCTGGGGCTGTTTTTCATGGTTTGGGCTAGGCCCCTTAGTTCCAGTGAAGGGAAATCTTAACACAACAGCATACAATGACATTCTAGACGATTCTGTTCTTCCAACTTTGTGGCAACAGTTTGGGGAAGGCCCTTCCCTGTTTCAGCATGACAATGCCCCCGTGCACAAAGCAAGGTCCATACAGAAATGGTTTGTTGAGCCCTGACCTCAATCCCATCGAACACCTTTGGGATGAATTGGAACGCCGACTGCGAGCCAGGCCTAATCGCCCAACATCAGTGACAGATGTCACAGAAGAATCTACAGGGAGAGCTAGGCAGTTCAAGACCCCTTTGGTGCTGCCATAGATTTACAGTAGAAGTGCCCTTCCAAGAAGGCTCAAAGTCATTGGCCACAGATAAAATGACTTCAAATCACGTTACCTCACGTAGCTTTGATTGGACTGATCATGTCAACATCATACTTTCAAAATCTTAGTTAGCAAGCTAGCTAGCTAGACAAGCAGTCATCATCATGAATCACGTTGACAATCTACTGGCAAATCCTTTTCAATTCTTGTCATATGAAGATAAATTATAGATAAAATGTTTCTGTGCTCATCAGCCATTGGACATTAATATTACACAAGTCGGGAATCGCAAATTCAACAATGAGTGGTTTGGAAGGAATCAGTGGCTATCGAGCGTCATAAAGCAAACACTATTTTGCTTTCCCTGCCTGCTATTCGGTGGAGAGGGTGTGTGGTCCAAGTTTGGGTTTAAGGATTTAAAATATCTGTCTGAAAGGGTTTCTTTTCCAAGCTTAAAATGATACAAATTCACACACAACACCATGGGCCAGAAACGGATGAATACATTGGTCATGCTGTCAATCCAGCATGACTTCATCCAGTGAATGGCAGATTTTGATGACAAAATTTGATGACAAAGTTAGCCCACAAGAAGGACCTAAAAAAAGTAATACTAAGTGTGTGTTGCATAGTAAGCTGTAAGTAGCCCATGTGTCTCACTCCCCCTCAGAACTTAGCCTACTGTTCTGACTTGGTGGTGCACATGTATCCTATAGCCGGTTTTAGAGAAATGTCATCATTTAATATTGTAAGAGCTTTCATTGTCTGCTTATATGCCCGTTATTTAATCCTACAGTTCTGACTTATATCCATTGTTATATTGCTTATATAGGTATATCTCATTAGTATCTTACTAATCATTTTAGGCAATGTTGGAATGATGCATTTCATTGTTTTGCTTACTTTGTGTATTATAATTAGCTCATGTGCTTCTCTCCACGAGGATGGGATACTATATAATGTTGTTAGGTCTGTAACTATATTTGGCAGTGACAGTCTCTTCCCATTCAAACATTTATTTTTCTACAAAAAGTTCAGTAATAGACCCATGTAATTCCAGTTGATATTGCGAGGGTTGTTTTGTTTGCGCAATGCGCTGTCTGTGCGTCGGTATATTGTCTATAAAAGTGGATCCTTCCCTTTTAGGCCACATAAGCCTAATAAAATACTTCAAATGGTAGGCTAACCACCGCTCGCTCTGTCTGTGTGTATGTGGTGACTTCAAGAAGAGTAAAGTTAAGGCCTCAACGTCTTGCTGAATTTATCTGAACTAACATTTTATTTGAATTTCTGTCGGTGTCCATTTTGAATGTGCTGAACGAAAATTTATGTTTACTCATCATGAAAAAATCCCCAGCAGCCAAATCAAATTCTCTGCGCCGTATTGTGACATTTTATAGATAATGACCTACACTGAGTGTTCAAAACATTAGGAACACCTTCCTAATATTGAGTTGCACCCTATTTTGAGAACAAGAGCAAACTCAATTCGTCGGGGCATGGACTCTACAAGGCCAATGTTGACTCGCACAGTTGTGTCAAGTTGGGAAACTGACACAGTCAAACCAGTGCTTCTGGCAAGGAAGGAAGGTGGAATCCTATTACACCGGCTACGACGCTCGCCGTATGTGGCAGGGCTTACAGACGATAATGGATTACAAAGGGAAACCCAGCCATGAGCTGCCCAGCGATGCAGAACTCTGAAATGAGCTAAATGCCTTTTATGCTCGCTTCGAGGAATATAATACTGTGCCTTGCGTGAAAGCCCCTGTTTTTCCAGACGACTGTGTGATCTCGATCTCCGTGGCCAATGTGAGCAAAACAGCTTAACAATCACAAGGCCGCCGGACCAGATGAAATACCAGGGCTTGTTCTCAAAGCATGCGCAGACCAGCTGACAGGTGTCTTCAGACATTTTCAATCTTTCTTTGTCCCAGTATGGAATCCCAACATGTTTCAAGAAGACCACCATTATCCCTTTTCCCAAGAGCTCCAAGGTAACCTGCCTCATTGACTATTGCCCTGTAGCACTCACATCTGTAATTATGAAGTGCTTTGAAAGGCTGGTTATGACACACATGAACACCATCATCCCAGACCCCCTAGACCCACTCCAATTCGCATACCACCCCAACAGATCCACAAATGACGCAATCTCAATTCCACTTCACACTGCCCTCTTCCACCTGGACAAGAGGGGAAATAACTATGTGAGAATGCTGTTCATAGACTACAGCTCAGCGTTCAACACCATAGTCCCCTCCAAGCTCATCACCAAGCAAGGAAGGCCCAAAAAATTGCCAAAGACTCCAGCCAACCAAGCCATAGACTGTTCACTCTGCTACCGTCCAGCAAACGGTCCCGGAGCATCGGCACTCGGACTCTGTTCTATATTTTACTCTTATTATTATCTATCCGGATGTCTAGTCACTTTACCCTGCCTTCAGGTACATATCTACATCAACTACCTCGTACCTCTGCACATTGATCTGGTACTGGTACTCCCTGCATATAGCTCCATTCTATGTCTCAAGGCTTATAAATCCTTCTTTAACCTGTCTCCTCCCCTTCATCTACACATCAATAATGGAAAGAGCAGATGTTCCTAATGTTTTGTACACTCAGTGTATACACTCATATACTCCGAGACGGTATTCATGTCGTAAGAAAAAAATCCCCTCGACCACGCCCACAAATTGGGGTAAACAAACATTCTTTTCCATTGACCCCTATTGTAAAAGAGCCAACTTAGTCTAGATTTTTTTAAAATACAGAAATAACAAAATATGCAGAAAAGCTGCTGTGTTGTTCAATGTACATGTAACCAGGTCAGAAATCCCGACCTATGATACGCAATGCTCCCACGTAGGAAAATGGAGCCTGCAAGAATAGCCCTTTCTGTGGCTTCAGGCTATTCCGCGTGGGCGAGTTGGAAATTGTGCGTGTGTGGAAAACATTTTAATCACAGGTAAGACACTTTAACTCGTTTAGTATAGTCTGTTTGTTTGTAGCTCCACTCACTACTTGTAGTCTGTTTGTGTTGTTGCTCTTGGCTAGCTTAATGTTCTGGTTGGTAGCTAGCTAGCACTCACTCACGTGGCTAACGTAGTGCCGTCATTAAAAGGGGCATGAGGGAAGCCCTAGAATATTACTAGAGCCCGACCGATTTATAGGATTTACAGTTCCGTGAAAAAGTATTTCTCTATTTTTGCATATTTTTTATACTGAATGTTATCATCTTCAACCAAAACCTAATATTAAATAAAGGGGACCTGAGTTTACAAATAACAAAAAAAAGTACACTCATTTTATTTCATTAACAAAGTTATGCAACACCCAATGTATGTGAAAAAGTAGTTGCCCCCTTACACTCAATAGCTGGTTGTGCCACCTTTAGCTGTAATAACTGCAACCAAATGCTTCCTGTAGTTGTTGATCAGTCTCTCACATCGCTGTGGAGGAATTGTGGCCCTCTCTTGCATGCAGAACTCAGTGACATTTGTGGATTTTCAAGCATGAACTGCTCGTTTCAAGTCCTGCCACAACATCTCAATTGGGATTAGGTCTGGACTTTGACTAGGCCATTCCAAAGCTTCAATTTCTTTGCTTTTTAGCCATTTTTATGTAGACTTGATTGTGTGTTTTGTATCATTTTCTTGCTGCATGACACAGCTGCACTTCAGCTTCAGCTCACAGACAGATGGCCTTACATTCTCCTGTAGAATTCTATGATACAGCGCAGAATTCATGGTTCCTTCTATTAAGGCAAGTCGTCCCCAAAGCATCCCCAAAGCATCACACTACCACCACCACCATGATTGACCGTTGGTATGAGGTTCTTACTATGGAATGCAGTGTTTGGTTTTCACCAGGCATAATGGGAACCATGCCGTCCAAAAAGTTGACTCAAGTTTGCCAAAATCACCTGAAAGCACCTGGATGATCATCAAGACTCTTGGAAGAATGTTTTATGGACAGATGATTCAAAAGTATAACTTTTTGGACAACATGATTCCCATTATGCCTGGAGAAAACCAAACACTGCGTTCCACAGTTGTGTTTTTGTTCACTCAGAAATACTCTGAACTAACTACTAGTGCTTCTATGTGAGTGCTGTGTAGCTAGACGCTTGCCAGCTCAGTAAAGTGCTAAAAATGCGCACTGGCCATATACTGTTACGTGAAGTGTCATGGTAGGGTGTTGGGTGTCATGACAAACAATGGATGCTATTCCCAAATGTCAACTATGTTGCAACGTTAATGTTACAGCCCCTTAGTGAAGCCCGATAAATCCAAGTGTGCAACTCCCCAGTAATATTGTAGGGCTTCCCTGCAGGAATGCCCCACCTCGAGCATCCCATTGGTTCCTTCATAAGTGGGAGCGACAACGGTAGACAGTGTCCTTCACTCTCACCTTCCCTAACAGTTGTTAACAGAACTGCGGGAAAACAGTGCCCGACATGGCGGGGGCGAAGGACACTGTCTACCGGTCGCCCCCGCTAGTACAGCAGGCGGGAGGCTGGAGCGACAGTGTGCTAGCTAGCTAGCTTGCTAGTGAGCAACATTGTGTGCTAGCTTGACTAGGACACGCTGTCTTTCCCCGCCTCCCACCTGCTGTATACCCAAGAAAACCGTGCCTGACAAGTGGGGGCCAAGGACACTGTCTAGCGGTTGCACACACCTCCCGCTAGCACAGCAGGAGGGAGGCTGGGGCGACACCGTGTGCTAGCTTGCTAGTTAGCTAGCTAGCACACGTTGTCGCCCGCCTCCTGTGTACCGGAGAAAACCGTACCCGACAGGCGGGGATGAAGGACTCTGTCTACCGGTCGCCCCCACCTCCCGCTAGCACAGCAGGAGGGAGCTTGGGGCAACGCAGTGTGCTAACTAGCTAGCTTACTAGTTAGCAACACCGTGTGCTAGCTTGCTAGTTAGCTAGCTAGCACACGGTGTAGCCCCCGCCTCCCGCCTGCTGTGTACCAGAGAACACCCCCGCCTGCCGGGCACGGTTAAGGACACCGTCTGCCGGTGTCCCCCCGCCTACTGCTAGCTACTCCAGTATACAGCAGGCAGGGGTGACACTGTGTGCTAACTAGCTAGCTAGTTTGCTAGCGCGCGGTGTTGCCCCCGCCTGCTGTGTACCCGAGCAGCTTAGTTGGCTAAGCTAGCACACAGTCTCCTTCGCTCCCGCCTGCCGAACACCTTCCCTCTCCATCGTTAACAGAACAGCGGGAAAACAGTGCCCGACAGGCGGGGGCGAAGGACACTCTAACATTACCGGTGTGTACTAGCTATAGCTAGCTACCGTTGTCGCTCCCGCCTCTTCCCTTTCTGTGGGGTTTATTGCGGTTGGCATCCAACGTTATGATGCATTACTGTCATCTACTGTACTTGAGTGCTCCTGCCTCCTGGCTATGTACTGGAGTCATATCTTAAAAATGGACCAATAGAAGTATGCAGGAACGCCCTGAATTGCGGGCTGCAGTTGCACCTTTCTCGATAAATCTGGTGTGTTTATATTTGCTCTTTGCGAAGGTTATTCCCCAAACTCTGCCTCTGTCGTTAAAATGTTTTCAGAGACACAGAAAAACATAGCAGGTTACAAATGCAAAGCTTGCCTAATCATTTTGAATTATTTTATTATGTCCAGCAATCTTTCTGTATTTTGTTATCTTTGCCTGCTGTTTAATTATCCACTTCCATTAATCATGTTTCATTCATACTGTACAGATGTATTATGTATTATCTACTGTTGGAATACACTGAATGACCATAAGCAAATAGCAATGCCCTCCATTTGTCAAAAATAAAAATGAATAGTAACCATTTATCATAAATGCTCAGCTTCCAAATCCATTATATTCATGTTCTTTCCTCAAATGTAAGAAATCGGCTTTCGATGTATCTTTGTAGGGCTGTTTTAAGCACAATCCATCATTCCAGTCCAGCTACAATAATAAACATATCTGCAGATACTGTATATCCACTCTAAAATCGGTATCGGATCCAAAAATCCTATATTGGTCGGGCTGTAAATATTATGTTTATCTAAGTAGTGGGAGCAGGCACTGTTGAAAAGTAATCTTTAGACATGCTCTAAACAAGCATACAACCAGAAAATTCGTACATAAAACATTCTCCATTCAGGCTGCAAAGGTGTCAATTTCCTCCTTAACTCGATTTAATGGCAAAAAAAAAAGTGAAATGTACATACTTTCTTTATGAAGCACCATTTTACATCACCATGCTAGAGTGTCTAATGCTTAGGAATGCTAGTCCCAGATGTTGCGTATCACGTTCAGCCAATCAGGTTGCAGCAATGTGTTTACTCCATGCTGAAGATTTTGTCTAGAAGGGAAACGGCTTTAGTCAAAGTGTACTCTTCGTAGAAGGTTTAGGAGAACTTACGCAGCAGGTTAGGATAATTAGGTTAAGGTTAGGAAAATAGTTACTTTTGACGTCAATTTGACAAATGCTGTGTCCCATCTAGACATGACCCTGGCTGAACGTCAGTAAGTAGCATTAGCCACTACCATGGTGGTGGAAAATGGTGTTGCATAAAGAAAGTACGCATATTTTCCCTTTTTGTTCTTTTTCTTCTCGCTATTAAATCAAGTTAAGGAGGAAATCGACGCCTTTGCAGCCTGAATGGAGAATGTTTTTTGTACAAACCGTCCATGGGGGATACGAGTGGCTAGCCGGCTGCATGCATTCCCTTTAGACCGTAAGATGAAACGCATCCCGCAAAGGCGGAGGTGTTGCTAACATTTACGATGGCAAATGTCAATTTACCCCCCTCAAAAATGACTGCGTTATCGTCTTTTGATCTTCTAGTCATGAAATCTATGCAGCCTACTCAATCAATTTTTATAGCTACTGTTTACAGGCCTCCTGGGCCGAATACAGAGTTCCTCACTGAGTTCCCTGAATTCCTATCGGACCTTGTAGTCACGGCAGATAATATTCTAATTTTTGGTGACTTTAATATTCTCATAGAAAAGTCCACAGACCCACTCCAAAAGGCTTTTGGAGCCATCATCGACTCAGTGGGTTTTGTCCAACATGTCTCCGGACCTACTCATTGCCACAGTCATACCCTGGATCTAGTTTTGTCCCGTGAAATAAATATTGTGGATCTAAATGTTTTTCCTCATAACCCTGGACTATCGGACCACGTCTTATTACGTTTGCAATCGCAACAAATAATCTGCTCAGACCCCAACCAAGGACCATAAAAGCCGTGCTATAAATTCTCAGACAACCCAAAGATTCCTAGAGGCCCTTCCAGACTCCCTCCACCTACTCAAGGACGTCAGAGTACAAAAATCAGTTAACGACCTAACTGAGGATCTAAATTTAACCTTGCATAATACCTTAGATGCAGTCGCACCCTAAAAACAAAAAACATTTGTCACAAGAAACTAGCTCCCTGGTATACAGAAAATACCTGAGCCCTGAAGCAAGCCTCCAGAAAATTGGAACGGAAATGGCGCTCCACTAAACTGGAA
Organism: Coregonus lavaretus; assembly: GCF_964263955.1. Taxonomy (NCBI): domain Eukaryota; kingdom Metazoa; phylum Chordata; class Actinopteri; order Salmoniformes; family Salmonidae; genus Coregonus; species Coregonus lavaretus. The sequence continues at coordinate 29,789,414 of NC_140007.1, read as the reverse complement.
GTCTTCCTACTAGCTTGGAAAGAAAGTACAGTGCAATATCGAAGAGCCCTCACTGCTGCTCGATCATCCTATTTTTCCAACCTAATTGAGGAGAATAAGAACAATCCAAAATGTATATTTGATACTGTCGCAAAGCATTATTCCCCAAGAGAGGATGCCTTTCACTTCAGCAGTGATGAATTCATGAACTTCTTTGACGAAAATATCATGATCATTAGAAAGCAAATTACGGACTCCTCTTTGAATCTGCATATTTCTCCAATGCTCAGCTATCCTGAGTCTGCACAAAACTGCCAGGACCTAGGATCAATGGAGACGCTCAAGTTTTCTAATCCTATATCTCTTGACACATTCATAAAAATAGTCCTCTAAGGCCTCTAAACCTTCAAGCTGCATACTGGACCCTATTCCAACTAAACTACTGAAAGAGCTACTTCCTGTGCTTGGCCCTCCTATGTTGAACATAATAAATGGCTCCCTATCCACTGGATGTGTACCAAGCTCACTAAAAGTGGCAATAATAAAGCCTCTCTTGAAAAAGACAAACCTTGACCCAAGAAATGTAAAAACTATTGGCTTATATCGAATCTCCCATTCCTCTCAATTTTTTTTGAAAAAGCTGTTGACCAGCAACTCACTGCCTTCCTGAAGACAAAAAATGTATACGAAACGCTTCAGTCTGGTTTTAGACCCCATCATAGCACTGAGACTGCACTCGTGAAGGTGGTAAATTACCTTTTAATGGCGTCAGACCAAGGCTCTGCATCTGTCCTCGTGCTCCTAGACCTTAGTGCTGCTTTTGACACAATCGATCACCACATTCTTTTGGAGAGATTGGAAACCTTAATTGGTCTACACGGACAAGTTCTTGCCTGTTTTAGATCTTATCTGTCGGAAAGATGTCAGTTTGTCTCTGTGGATGGTTTGTTGTCTGACAAATCAATTGTACGTTTCGGTGTTCCTCAAGGTTCTGTTTTAGGACCACTATTGTTTTCACTATATATTTTACCTCTTGGTGATGTCATTCAGAAACACAATGTTAACTTTCATTGCTATACGGACGACACACAGCTCTGCAGTTCGATGAAACATGAAGCCCCAAAATTGCCTACCCTGGAAGCATGTGTTTCAGACATAAGGAAGTGGATGGCGGGAAATGATTTACTTTTAAACGCTGACAGAGATGCTAGCTCTAGGTCCCAAGAAACAAAGAGATCTTCTGTTGGATCTGACAATTAATCTTGATGGTTGTATAGTCGTCTCAAAAAAACTGTGAAGAACCTCGAACTCTCTTTTGACGAACATATCAAGAATATTTCAAGGACATATTTTTTCCATCTTCGTAACATTGCAAAAATCTGAAACTTTTTGTCCAAAAATGATGCAGAAAAGCTAATCCATGTTTTTGTCACTTCTAGATTAGACTACTGCAATGCTCTACTCTCCGGCTACCCGGATAAAGCACGAAATAAACTTCAGTTAGTGCTAAACACAGCTGCTAGAATCTTGACTAGAACCAAAAAATGTGTTCACATTACTCCAGTGCTAGACTGGCTTCTTGTTAAGGCTAGAGCTGATTTTTGAAGGTTTTACTGCTAACCTACAAAGCATTACATGGGCTTGCTCCTACCTATCTCTCCGATTTGGTCCTGCCGTACATACAGTGAGGGAAAAAAGTATTTGATCCCCTGCTGATTTTGTACGTTTGCCCACTGACAAAGAAATGATCAGTCTATAATTTTAATGGTAGGTTTATTTGAACAGTGAGAGACAGAATAACAACAACAAAATCCAGAAAAACGCATGTCAAAAATGTTATAAATTGATTTGGATTGTAATGAGGGAAATAAGTATTTGACCCCTCTGCAAAACATGACTTAGTACTTGGTGGCAATCACCGAGGTCAGACGTTTCTTGTAGTTGGCCACCAGGTTTGCACACATCTCAGGAGGGATTTTGTCCCACTCCTCTTTGCAGATCTTCTCCAAGTCATTAAGGTTTCGAGGCTGACGTTTGGCAACTCAAACCTTCAGCTCCCTCCACAGATTTTCTAATGGATTAAGGTCTGGAGACTGGTTAGGCCACTCCAGGACCTTAATGTGCTTCTTCTTGAGCCACTCCTTTGTTGCCTTGGTTGTGTGTTTTGGGTCATTGTCATGCTGGAATACCCATCCACGACCCATTTTCAATGCCCTGGCTGAGGGAAGGAGGTTCTCACCCAAGATTTGACGGTACATGGCCCTGTCCATCGTCCCTTTGATGCGGTGAAGTTGTCCTGTCCCCTTAGCAGAAAAACACCCCCAAAGCATAAAGTTTCCACCTCCATGTTTGACGGTGGGGATGGTGTTCTTGGGGTCATAGGCAGCATTCCTCCTCCTCCAAACACGGCGAGTTGAGTTGATGCCAAAGAGCTCCATTTTGGTCTCATCTGACCACAACACTTTCACCCAGTTCTCCTCTGAATCATTCAGATGTTCATTGGCAAACTTCAGACGGGCTTGTATATGTGCTTTCTTGAGCAGGGGGACCTTGCGGGCGCTGCAGGATTTGTCCTTTTTTTTTTGTCATTTTAGCAGACACTCTTATCCAGAGCGACTTACAGTTAGTGAGTGCATACATTTTCATACTGCCCCCCCGTGGGAAACGAACCCACAACCCTGGCGTTGCAAGCGCCATGCTCTACCAACTGAGCTACAGGGGACTACAGTCCTTCACGGCGTAGTGTGTTACCAATTGTTTTCTTGGTGACTATGGTCCCAGCTGCCTTGAGATCATTGACAAGATCCTCCCGTGTAGTTCTGGGCTGATTCCTCACCGTTCTCATGATCATTGCAACTCCACGAGGTGAGATCTTGCATGGAAGCCCCAGGCCGAGGGAGATTGACATTTATTTTGTGTTTCTTCCATTTGCGAATAATCGCACCAACTGTTGTCACCTTCTCACCAAGCTGCTTGGCGATGGTCTTGTAGCCCATTCCAGCCTTGTGTAGGTCTACAATCTTGTACCTGACATCCTTGGAGAGCTCTTTGGTCTTGGCCATGGTGGAGAGTTTGGAATCTGATTGATTGATTGCTTCTGTGGACAGGTGTCTTTTATACAGGTAACAAGCTGAGATTTGGAGCACTCCCTTTGAGTGTGCTCTTAATCTCAGCTCGTTACCTGTATAAAAAACACCTGGGAGCCAGAAATCTTTCTGATTGAGAGGGGGTCAAATACTTATTTCCCTCATTAAAATGCAAATCAATTTATAATATTTTTGACATGCGTTTTTCTGGATTTTTTTGTTGATATTCTGTCTCTCACAATTCAAATAAACCTACCGTTAAAATAACGTACAAAATCAGCAGGGGATCAAATACTTTTTTCCCTCACTGTACCTACAGTTGAAGTCGGAAGTTTACATACACCTTAGCCAAATACATTTAAACTCAGTTTTTCACAATTCCTGACATTTAATCCAAGTAAAAATTCCCTGTCTTAGGTCAGTTAGGATCACCACTTCATTTTAAGAATGTGAAATGTCAGAATAATAATAGAGAGAATGATTTATTTAAGCTTTTATTTATTTTATCACATTCCCAGTGGGTCAGAAGTTTACATACACTCAATTAGTATTTGGTAGCATTGCCTTTAAATTGTTTAACTTGGGTCAAACGTTTTGGGTAGCCTTCCACAAGCTTCCCACAATAATTTGGGTGAGTTTTAGCCCATTCCTCCTGACAGATCAGGAGTAACTGGGTCAGGTTTGTAGGCCTCCTTGCTCGCACATGCTTTTTCAGTTCTGCCCACACATTTTCTATAGGATTGAGGTCAGGGCTTTGTTGTTGATGGCCACTTGACTTTGTTGTCCTTAAAGCCATTTTGCCACAACTTTGGAAGTATGCTTGTAAAGACCCATTTGCGACCAAGCTTTAACTTCCTGATTGATGTCTTGAGATGTTGCTTCAATATATCCACATATTTTTCCTTCCTCATGATGCCATTTATTTTGTGAAGTGCACCAGTTCCTCCTGCAGCAAAGCACCCCCACAGCATGATGCTGCCACCCCCGTGCTTCACGGTTGGGATGCTGTTCTTTGGCTTGCAAGCCCCCCCCCCTTTTTCCTCCAAACATAACGATTGTCATTATGGCCAAACAGTTCAATTTTTGTTTCATCAGACCAGAGGACATTTCTCTAAAAGTACGATCTTTGTCCCCATGTGCAGTTGCAAACCGTAGTCTGGCTTTTTTATGGCGGTTTTGGAGCAGTGGCTTATTCCTTGCTAAGCGGCCTTTCAAGTTATGTCGATATTGGAATGTGGATATAGATAATTTTGTACCTGTTTCCTCCAGCATCTTCACAAGGTCCTTTGTGTTGTTCTGGGATTTATTTGCACTTTTCGCACCAAAGTACGTTCATCTCTAGGTAACAGAACGCATCTCCTTCCTGAGCGGTATGACGGCTACGTGGTCCCGTGGTGTTTATACTTGCGTACTATTGTTTGTACAGATGAACGTGGTACCTTCAGGCGTTTGGAAATTGCTCCCAAGGATGAACCAGACTCGTGGAGGTCTGCAATTGTTTTTCTGAGGTCTTGGCTGATTTCTTTTGATTTTCCCATAATGTGAAGTAAAGAGGCACAGAGTTTGAAGGTAGGCCTTGAAATACATCCACAAGTACACCTCCAATTGACTCAAATGATGTCAATTAGCCTATCAGCTTCTAAAGCCATGACATCATTTTCTGGAATTTTCCAAGCTGTTTAAAGGCACAGTCAACTTAGTGTATGTAAACTTCTGACACACTGGAATTGTGATACAGTGAATTTTATGTGAAATAATCTGTCTGTAAACAATTGTGTAATTTAGCATACGCTCTTATCCAGAGCGACTTACAGTTAGTGAGTGCATAAATTTTTTCTTTTTTCCCTATAGAGCTCCATCTTTATGGAATGGTCTGCCTATCCATGTGAGACGCAGACTCAGTCTCGACCTTTTAGTCTTTACTGAAGACTCATCTCTTCAGTAGGTCCTATGATTGAGTGTAGTCTGGCTCAGGGGTGCGAAGGTGAACGGAAAGGCACTGGAGCGACAAACCGCCCTTGCTGTCTCTGCCTGGCCGGTTCCTGTCTCTCCATTGGGATTTTCTGCCTCTGACCCTATTACGGGGGCTGAGTAATGGGAGGCCCCACCATTCTCTGCAAAGGAGATAGATGGATTCATCTACGGAAGAGGGACCGTCGATAACAAACAGTCTGTAAGTGGGCTTACTGGTGCTTTCCATGCCGTCCCTAGGAGGTTTGCGTTACTTGAGTGGGTTGTGTCACTGACGTGATCTTCCTGTCCGGTTTGTCGCCCCCTTGGGCTCGTGCAGTGGAGGAGATCTTCGTGGGCAATACTCAGTCTTGTCTCAGGGTACTAGGTTGGTGGTCTGTTGATATCCCTCTGGTGGTGTGGGGGCTGTGCTTTGGCAAAGTGGGTGGGGTTATATCCTGCCTGGTTGGCCCTGTCCGGGGGTATCGTAGGACGGGGCCACAGTGTCTCCCGACTCCGCCTGTCTCAGCCTCCAGTATCTATGCTGCAATAGTATATGTGCCGTGGGGCTATGGTCAGTCTGTTATAGCTGGTTTTATTCTCCTGTCTTATCTGGTGTCCTGTGAATTTAAGTATGCTCCCTCTAAATCTCTCCCTCCCCTCCCGGAGGACCTGAGCCCTAGGACCATGCCTCAGGACTATCTGGCCTGATGACTCCTTGCTGTCCCCAGTCCACCTGGTCGTACTGCTGCTCCAGTTTCCACTCTTCTGCCTGCGGCTATGGAACCCTGACCTGTTCACCGGACGTGCTACCTTGTCCCAGACCTGCTGTTTTCAACTCTCTCTCTCTACCACACCTGCTATTTCAACCTCTAAATGCCCGGCTATGAAAAGCCAAGTGACATTTATGCCTGATGTACTGACCAGTTGCAACCTCTACAACCACTGTGATTATTATTTGACCCTGCTGGTCATCTATGAACGTTTGAACATCTTGGAGAAAAATCTGGCCTTAATGGCCATGTACTGTTATAATCTCCACTCTGCACAAAAGGGGACTGGCCACCCCTCAGAGCCTGGTTCCTGTCTAGGTTTCTTCCTAGGTTTCTGCCTTTCTAGGGAGTTTTTCCTAGCCATCTGCATTGCTTGCTCTTTGGGGTTTTAGGCTGGGTTTCTGTATAGCACTTTGTGACATCTGCTGATGTAAAAAGGGCTTTATAAATACATTTGATTGATTGATTGAAACAACTCATTATCGCCATCTGCCGGCATTTGGGCTATGAGCTCATAAAGTTACCAATTAGCATTTCGACACTGCTTTCTCATACTCAAGCAGAAATACATCCACGTTTACTTCAAATCCACTATTTTGAAAGCTTACTAGAAATGCCCTTACCATTTTAAAACTGCAGTAAAAGTGCAGTAGTTGCAGTCGACTGTGGTATTTTGGACGCAGTATTTGCAGCATACTGCAGTTATACTGCACTCTGAGTGCAATCTTTTTTCGTTAGGGTGGTATCCTGCATTTCCTAACACTAACAGATTGTTTTTCTCTGCCAGCTTTCCCTACAGTGTTTTCTTCCCACCTGGTCCAGCATGAGGTTGTGGCCAACTACAGCCACCTGTTCTGGGTGCCTGGCTCTGACCTGGCACTCGTCCCCTACATGCTGCTGGCCCACATAGACGTGGTGCCTGCTGAGGAGAGCGACGGATGGGAGGCCCCACCATTCTCTGCAAAGGAGATAGATGGATTCATCTACGGAAGAGGGACCATCGATAACAAACAGTCTGTCATGGTGAGGCCGTGAGGGTTGACTGTGGGTAGATGTTTATGGAACCTGGGTGTTCCAAGAACAAGGACCAGAGTGCAGAGATAAATCTATTATTTGTTTGGTATGTTTTTATCTCTGTGAGCCAGAGGCCCAAGAGTATTGCATAATCAACAATGTGGTTCCTGTTACTGTTTTTCTCACCCAATAATAAGATTTCACATTGTGAGAATTTAACCAGCCTATTTTTTTCACTGTAGGGAATTCTCCAGGCGCTGGAGTACCTGTTGATAAGAGGTTATTCGCCGCAAAGGGGATTCTTCATTGGTCTGGGTCATGATGAGGAGGTTTGTGAAGTTGGTAGAGGTATTTATTTCACAAACCGAAAAAGTACAGAAATCAGAAAGAGGATTTTGTCTGTGTAAACTGTAGGTGAGTGGCTTCCAAGGGGCAATGAACATAGTGAGGGTGCTGAAGAAGAAAGGGGTGCAGCTGGCGTTCGTACTGGATGAGGGTCTGGCTGTGCTGGATGGAGTCATCAGTGGTCTGCAGGGGCCTGCTGCTCTGTAAGCATTCATTCATTCACTCTTCTCTCATATTTAGTGTCTTGATAAGTAATTATAACCACTGCCCCTCTTAAAGGCCCAATGTAGCCATTTTTTATCTCAATATGAACTGATTTCTGGGTAACAATTAAGTACCTTTTTAATAATTTTCCATTTAAAATAGTCAGAAATAAAAAGAAATAGCTTTTTAGCAAAAAAAAATGTTCTTAAGCAAGAATTTGGCTAGGACTGTCTGGGAGTGGTCTGAGTGAGGGGTGTAATTGGAGGGGCTAATTTGGGAGGGATATGTAACCTGAAAACTAGCTGTTTTGGTCTATTAAGTCAAAACTCCACCCATACAAAACCTGCTGATTACAAGGTCCTATGTAAATTGTCTTTTCAAGCAGCAACAATCAGAAAATAACATTAGCTAGGGTTCTGTCCAATTGGCGACAGATCTTCATGTGAATATATATATTTTTGCATATAACAATATGCACATTTTCCCACCAGAGATGTTTCCATCAAACAGACTTATTGCGGATAAAAGGCTGTGTGTGATGACGTAGTGCACATAAAAATAAATTTACATTCCTGAATAAAAAAATACAAGTTAAATGGATTTCCATCACATTTTACTGATGGTTTTGTCACAAAAACTGTTGCATTATATAGCAAATATGCCCACTCTGATCTTGGCACGTGCACTCTAGCCAACGGCTTGCAGATACAGTGCGGGTAGGCTACCTACATGATGAGATTATTATTGATAAGAGCAAAATTGTACCAGCTGTTTCCATCAGCCCGGTCGTGACTTTTATAATGCGTCACGTAGTTAATCCGCATGAAATGGTTGGATGGAAACCTGGTTACTGATCAAATTTTCACTCTTTGTTAGTTTCATCAGCTGTTGTACAATATGATATAAAACACAAGAAAAACTTAATTTTGACTGCACTGGTCCTTTATGAGTAATTACTGGTGGTATGATACAGTGGTATAACAATTTATAGACAGTTTTTTTTAAATGTTACAAATATGGTTTAAGTCATAGATTGCAATCACAGTATATTAAAAGTGTATGTGCCTGCCAACGTGCAATCACTGGAGAATAAACTGGATGAGCTCCGTTCGAGACTATCCTATCAACGGGACATTAAAAACGAATATCTTATGTTTCTAGTTGTCAATAACAGCTGGTGCGTGATGTCTAATATTAAGGAAGTCTCAAGGTATTGCTCGCCTGAGGTAGAGTACCTCATGATAAGCTGTAGACCACACTATCTACCAAGAGTTTTTATCTATATTTTTCATAGCCGTCTATTTACCACCACAAAACGATGCTGGCACTAAGACCGCACTCAACAAGCTATATAAGGCCATAAGCAAACAAGAAAATGCTCATCCAGAAGCGGCGCTCCTAGTGGCCGGGGACTTTAATGCAGGCAAACTTAAATCCGTTTTACCTGATTTCTACCAGCATGTCACGTGCAACCAGAGGAAAAAAAACTCTAGACCACATTTACTCCACACACAGAGACGCATACAATGCTCTCCCTCGCCCTCCATTTGGCAAATCTGACCATAATTCTATCCTCCTGATTCCTGCTTACAAGCAAAAATTAAAGCAGGAAGTACCAGTGACCTGCTCAATACGTAAGTGGTCAGATGACGCGGATGCTACGCTACAGGACTGTTTTGCTAGCACAGACTGGAATATTTTCCGGGATTCATCCAATGGCATTGAGGAGTATACCACCTCAGTCACCGGCTTAATAAGTGCATCGACGACGTCGTCCCCACAGTGACCGTACATACATATCCCAACCAGAAGCCATGGATTACAGGCAACATCTAGAGCTGCTGCTTTCAAGGAGCGGGACACTAATCCGGACGCTTATAAGAAATTCCGCTATGCCCTCAGACGAACCATCAAACAGCCAAAGCGTCAATACAGGACTAAGATTGAATCCTACTACACCGGCTCCGACGCTCGTCGGATGTGGCAGGGCTTGCAAACTATTCCGGACTACAAAGGGAAACCCAGCCGTGAGGTGCCCAGTGACGCGAGCCTACCAGACGGGCAAAATGCCTTTTTATGCTCGCTTCGAGGCAAGCAACACTGAAGCATGAATGAGAGCATCAGCTGTTCCGGATGACTGTGTGATCACCCTCTCCGTAGCCAATGTGAGCAAGACCTTTAAACAGGTCAACATTCACAAGGCCGCGGGGCCAGAATGATAACCAAGACATGTACTCAGAGCATGCGCGGACCAACTGGCAAGTGTCTTGACTGACATTTTCAACCTCTCTCTGACTGAATCTGTAATATCTACATGTTTCAAGCAGACCACCATAGTCCCAGTGCCCAAGAAAGTGAAGGTTACCTGCCTAAATGACTACCGCCCGTAGCACTCACGTCGGTAGCCATGAAGTGCTTTGAAAGGCTGGTCATGGCTCACATCAACACCATCATCCCGGAAACCCCAGACCCACTCCAATGTGCATACCGCCCCAACAGATCCACAGATGACACAATCGCACTCCACACTGCCCTTTCCCAACTGGACAAAAGATACACCAATGTGAGAATGCTGTTAATTGACTACAGTGCAGCGTTCAACACCATAATGCTGACAAAGCTCATCACTAAGCTAAGGACCCTGGGACTAAACACCTCCCTCTGCAACTGGATCCTGGACTTCCTGACGGGCCGCCCCCAGGTGGTAAGGGTAGGCAACAACACATCTGCCACGCTGATCCTCAACACGGGGGCCCCTCAGGGGTGCGTGCTTAGTCCCCTCCTGTACTCCCTGTTCACCCACGACTGCATGGCCAAGCATGACTCCAACACCATTACGTTTGCTGACGACACAACAGTGATGGGCCTGATCACCGACAATGATGAGACAGCCTATAGGGAGGAGGTCAGAGACCTGGCAGTGTGGTGCCAGGTCAACAACTTCTCCCTCAACGTGAGCAAGACAAAGGAGCTTATCGTGGACTATGGGAAAAGGAGGGCTGAACACGCCCCCATTCACATCGACAGGGCTGTAGTGGAGCGGGTCGGGAGTTTCAAGTTCCTTCGTGTCCACATCACCAACAAACTATCATGGTCCAAACACACCAAGACAGTCATGAAGAGGGCACGACAAAGCCCATTCCCCCTCAGGAGACTGAAAAGATTTGGCATTGGTCCCCAGATCAAAAAGTTCTACAGCTGCACCATCGAGAGCATCCTGACCGGTTGCATCACCACCTGGTATGGCAACTGCTCAGCATCTGACCGTAAGGCGCTACAGAGGGTAGTGCGTACGGCCCAGTACATCACTGGGGCCAAGCTTCCTGCCATCCAGGACCTATATACTAGGCTGTGTCAGAGGAAGGCCCAAAAAATTGTCAGACTCCAGTCACCCAAGTTATACTGTTCTCTCTGCTACCGCACGGCAAGCGGAACCAGAGCAGCAAGTCTAGGTCCAAGAGGTTCCTTAACAGCTTCTACCCCCAAGCCATAAGACTGCTGAACAATTAATCAAATGGCCACCCGGACTATTTACATTGTTTTTACACTGCTGCTACTCACTGTTTATTATCTATGCATAGTCACTTTACCCCTACCTACATGTACAAATTGCCTCGACTAACCTGTACCACCGCACATTGACTCGTTTGGGGTACCACCAGTATATAGCCTCGTTATTGTTATTTTATTGTGTATTTTATTTGTATTTTTTTACTTTAGTTTATTTAGTAAATATTTTCTTAACTCTATTTTCTTAACTGCATTGCTGGTTAAGGGCTTGTAAGTAAGCATTTCACGGTAAGGTCTACACCTGTTGTATTCGGCGCATGTGACAAATACAATTTGATTTTGATTTGATTGCCTGTGTCAGGATTGGGATCAGTGAGAAGGGGCTAGCCACGGTGAAGCTGAGCGTCTCCAAGGCCCCGGGTCACTCCTCCATGCCTCCCAGTGAGAGCAGCATAGGCATCCTGGCAGGAGCAGTCAAAAGGTAAGAGGGGATTAGGGAATCGCACTCATCACAGGTACGGCTGGGAATTGTCAGGGACCTCACGATACATTATTATCACAATATTTAGGTGCCGAAGCAATATTTATTGCGATTCTCACGATTCTGTATGTATTGCGATTCGGAATTGCAATTTGATGTTCCAAACATATTGCTCTGCATATGTCTGCTCCTGAGTGGCGCAGCAGTCTAAGGCTCTGGATCTCAGTGCTTGAGGCGTCACTACAGACCCCCTGGTTCGATTCCAGGCTGTATCAAACCGGCCGTGATTGGGAGTCCCATAGGGCGGCGCACAATTGGCCCAGCGTCATCCGGGTTTGGCCGGTGTAGGCCGTCATTGTAAATAAGAATTTGTTCTTAACTGACTTGCCTAGTTAAATAAAGGTTACATTTAAAACATTTAAAAAGAGCTTGCTAGTTCAAAAGAAGATTGAGAACAAGCTATAGGATGAAAAATACCTGAGTTCTGGCGCAAGGTTTAGATTTTTTCATTTTTACAAATTGATACTTGGAGTCAAAGTATCGATTTTATAATATCGTCCAAAATAATATTGTGATATGTAACTATCGATTATTATATATATTTGTAATCACAAGCTAGATGGATCTACTGCAGGGGTGTCAAACGTTGGCGGGTCTGAAGAAACAGCAGTCTGTGTTTACTCACAGCCGAGACATCAGTGACGCTGCAGTGAAAGCTAGCTACCTCATTGCTAATGAAATCGCAGTGGCTTCAAAACCATTTAGTGAGGGTGAATTTGTAAAAACATGCATGATGAAGGCAGCGGAGATTGTGTGCCCTGAAAAGCGGCAGGCTTTTGCAAATATCAGCCTGACAAGAAACACAGTTGCAGACAGGATTTCCGATCTTTCAGTGGATTTGGACAGCCAGTTGAAGCAAAAAGTAAAGTCATTTATTGCGTTTTCGGTTGCAATTGATGAAAGCACGGACATTACAGATGTTGCACAACTGGCCATTTTCATCCGCGGAGTTGATGACACATTGACCGTCACGAGGAGTTCGTGGAGTTGGTGCCGTTGACAGATACAACGACAGCAGCTGATATTTTTACCGCACTCGTCGGCGCGCTGGACAGGGTCGGAGTGGACTGGTCCCGCGCTGTCAGCCTGGCTACAGATGGTGCGCCCTCAATGATCGGGAAAAAAGCAGGCGTTGTGACAAAGTTCAGAGAGAAAGTGCAATCTGCAAATGGAGGACGTGATTTTTTGACTTTTCACTGTATTTTGCACCAGGAGGCTTTGTGTTGCAAGTCATTAAAGATGGATAACGTCATGAAGGTGGTCATCCAAACTGTTAATTTCATCCGATCCAGAAGCCTGAATCACCGTCAGTTTGACAGCCTTCTCAGAGAGAAAGACCACATCTATGGCCTGCCATACCACACTGAGGTAAGATGGTTAAGCCGAGGTGCTGTGCTGAGGCGTTTCTTTGATTTACGAGAAGAAATTGAACAGTTCATGGAAGAAAAGGATAAACCAGTGTTAAAATGTCATTCCGCAGAATGGATGCAGGACCTTGCATTTATGGTGGATGTTACAGAGCACCTGAATAACTTGAACAAACAGCTGCAAGGGCGCAACAAAGTTGTCACGCAGTATTATGACAGCATACGTTCTTTCAAGTTGAAGCTGTCATTGTGGGAGATGCAACTTGCCGGTGGTGATGCAGCTCACTTCCCCTGTCTGAAAAATGTGTGCGCGACCGAACATGTGGCAGACATGAAGCGGTTCAAAGATAAAATAACGGGACTGTTACGGGAGTTTGAGCAACGCTTTCAGATTTATGTTTATATGTTTTATGTTGATGTGCTATTGTTTTTAATTGATTTTATTTTATTTGTATATTTAACCTATTCTTGACTCTGTGGTTCTTGCACTTGTTTGGGGAACAGGATTTCATTATTTTTATCTACATTTCTGCCTGAGAAATGACACCCTGATATAGTTCTGTGATATACTTCTGTGAATCACTGAGGCATTGTGTGTTTGTGTGTTCTTTGTCCTCAGAACTTTCAAATAACTTGAGGTGTTTTATGATTAATAGTGATGTTGTGCTTTTGGACACTGTCCTCAGGCTCCAGCTTTATGTTTATATGTTTTTATGTTGATGTGCTATTGTTTTTAATTGATTTTATTTTATTTGTATATTTAACCTATTCTTGACTCTGTGGTTCTTGCACTTGTTTGGGGAACAGGATTTCATTATTTTTATCTACATTTCTGCCTGAGAAATGACACCCTGATATAGTTCTGGGATCTGTGAAACAGTTCTGTTAATCACTGAGGCATTGTGTGTTTGTGTGTTCTTTTTCTTTAGAATTTTCAAATAAACTTGATGTGTTTTATGATTAATAGTGATGTTGTGCTTGTACTATTTTGGACACACTGTCCTCAGGCTCCAGCTTTATGTTGTATGTTGATCGTATTAAAACAAAGAAAACAATCTGAAGTTGTTGTTTTTAAGTTATATATACCATGATTTTTGGGGGGGTGCGGGGGGGTGCGTGCGTGCGTGCAACTCAGTATTAGGAAGGTGTTCCTAATGTTTGATAGACTCAGTGTATATAGAGCATGAGACAAAATATTTTACAAGGTCCAAGTTCCCTCTCAGGACCTTTTCAGTTAATAATATTAGTGAACTCAGTAAAGGGAGGAACCTTTGAACCTAAGCACACATTCTCTAAGTCTAAGCACAGGTGATCTGTTTCATCAGGTTGGAGGAGAACCCAATGCCCAGGTTGTTTGGTGAAGGCCCTGAACGTGGGACCTTTGAACACCTGGCTCACAAGGTAATGCTGTGTTTCTAACCTCAGGCCTCAAACATCCTATGGGTCTGCTATAGAGTACATCCTATGGGTCTGCTATAGAGTACATCCTATGGGTCTGCTATAGAGTACATCCTATGGGTCTGCTATAGAGTACATCCTATGGGTCTGCTATAGAGTACATCCTATGGGTCTGCTATAGAGTACATCCTATGGGTCTGCTATAGAGTACATCCTATGGGTCTGCTATAGAGTACATCCTATGGGTCTGCTATAGAGTACATCCTATGGGTCTGCTATAGAGTACATCCTATGGGTCTGCTATAGAGTGTTAAAGGGAAAGTCCCGTCAACATTACATCTATTTGTCAGTTAAAATAAAACGTTTTTAATCACTTCCTTTCTCTCACAGTTTAGGCTCCCACTAAAATTTGTCATGTCGAATATGTGGCTGTTCTCCCCACTCCTTGGAAGGTAATTTTCCCCTCTGAATTTCACTGGCTTGTTCCATCTTTGATTATTTCAATTACATGCAGATTTATACTCCTATAAAATAAATAGATACCTCATATTGTGGGAATTTATGCTGTTGATTTAATGATGAAACCTAATTAACAGCTGTTATTTGCGTTACAGAGTAATGGAAAGAAGACCTGATACAAATGCTTTTGTGAGAACGACAACTGCAATCACTATGTTCAACTCAGGAGTTAAGGTATAATATCTGGTCATGATGAATTATTTATCGTGCATAAAGTTGTCTGTTAAAAGCCCACACTAGTAGAAATCCACTTTTTCGAGCTGAAAGACGATGGCCAGAAACCACAAGTCTCTATCCAGATAATGAAAAGGCACCTGCGAAGGAACTTTTTTGCGGCGTGCATGATCAAGAGCAAAGTCATTATAGCCTATCATTTCACTTCCTTGTGAGAACCATGAGCACGGGCTGACTTGACCTGCCAGCAACTTCCTCTGGGGGGTCCTTTTAATTACATACAGATGTTTTCTTTCTTCACAGGTTAACATTCTTCCTTCCCAAGCTGAGGCCTATGTGAATCTGCGGATACATTCAGCACAGTCACTACAAGAGGTGGGGATTAGTATTTACTACAAGCTCTGTCTAAAGCCGGGTTCCCAAACTGGCGGCCCACAGACCGAATTTGGCCCGTGGGTGATTTTTATTTGGCACCCCAAGTTTTCTAAGTAAAAAAGGTTTGAAATGATTGTTTTAGTCAAATATTATATTAGTTTGTGGGCAATTTGCAGTCTACAAATTATTTGTAATTATGTTCCGGCCCCCTGACCATCTGCTCAAGGAAAAAATTGTCCCGCGGCTGAATCTAGTTGGCGATCCGTGGTCTAATGAATGGTGCTGCGGCATTGCAAATCTGCTGCTATCTATATGGTTCAACCACATGCTATATTAAAAACTAATGTTACTTATGCATTATATTAGCTAGAATCATACAGCACTCTCACAAAATGGAAACACTGAAAATATATTTAATTTAGTCATGCTGGCAACTTTGAAGTAGAGTTGAAGGAAACTGTTCACAGTTTTTACAATGATAGTGCATATGTCCCCCCGTCAGGTTTTGGAGTTGATACAGTCCACAGTGGGAGATGAGAGGGTGAAGATGGAGCTAGTGGATGGCTTTGACCCGCTGCCTGTCAGCTCCTACGATGAAACATCCTTTGGGTTCCAGATCATCAAGAAGACAGTGCTGGACCAGTTCCCACAAGTTACTGTTGCCCCTGGTAAGAAATGGGAGTATGTGGAGAGGGAATGGTATTAGTTTGGTTTGCCCACCATGACGTTGAAAATAATATTTTCTGCTTTTGAAATGGGTTGTTCAGGCAATGGTTTAGCATTTTTATGTCATAGATTTGTATGTTGAGACCTACTATCATATTCCGATGTGCAGGTATCTGCATCGGGAACACAGACAGCCGTCACTACACAGACCTGGCCAAGGACATCTATCGCTTTGCTCCTACGTGGTTCAGACCAGGGGACGCCCAGAGGTAGGACACACACTGTAACAGAAGTACTGTGAGCCATAACACCCACAAGGAAATATTCTGTATAGAAGAGTTCTCTCCAGCTCCAATCTCTCTATCATGTGTTGAATGTAGTCATAACAATGGCATGTTGAGATTGTTTGAACACAAGGCCCTTTTCTTTTGTTGATCATGAGACTAATACTCCACAGTCTTATGATCTAGCCATGTGACACAGTTGAACCATAAAATGTAAGTCAGCCCTACACACACAGTATCAACGTATTAACTTACTAACACTGTAGTTGGTCACTATCTTTCTATCTTTTCCCTCTACATTTTCAGGTTCCATGGTATTAACGAGAGGATTTCTAAGAAGAACTACGAGGAACTGGTGGTCTTTTACTTCAATCTGATACAGAACTGTGACATCAAGGAGCTCCCTTCTCCCCACAGTGCTGGTCATGAGCTCTAAAGCTGTATGGCATTATGGGTACTGTGGGCGGTGGTTGTGGGGGGTTGTGCTTTGGTGTGTCACGGGGGGCCAGTATGAAAAATGTATGCACTCACTAATTGGAAGTCGCTCTGGATAAGAGTGTCTGCTAAATGACAAAAATGTAAATTGATCACTAAAAAATACTTACCCGTTGTGTATGCCACTCTGGCTGCGTTTACACAGGCAGCCCAATTCTAATATGTTTTTCACTAATTGATCTTTTGACCAATCAGATCAGCTCTGAAAAATATCTGATGTGAAAAGTTCTGACGTGATTAGTCAAAAGACCAATTAGAATATCAGCCTCTTACATTCATAATCCAGATCAAAATGACAATGTGTTGTGTAACATTCTGTTTACCCTGTCAGGTTGGGTCCCTCCTTGATTTTGGAAGAAGCACAGACGTCTTGTGGTGATACTATATGATAAACAACAAACCATGGGCACATTAGCATATATCTTTGCTATAGTTTGAATGAAGACAATCGGATTGTATTATCAATGACTACATCAATTCAATGTTACTGAGATATCAAAAGGGGGCAAGATCTTACGAGGAACAGAAATAATACAACAGAGATTTTCATCTGGGCAAAAAATGTTAAAGAAAAGAAAACCCCCCCCCCACAAAAAACAACTGGACTCTGGTTACAGTATTGCATTAGAGAGATGGAGTTAGATGTTGGTATGGCCATAGAAAAAACTGTTTTAATTGGTACAAAATCAATTTGATATGTTACTATTATTTTGTTACTGGTCATTGACAACATGAAGCTTGAAGTAGGTGGTTGATGAAGTGTGTGCAGCATGCATGTGAGAGAGCTATTATCTGATATTTGCTGGCCAAATTTCCTCCCTGTGGAATGGTATCTGTAAACAAATATTACATTGTAAAGATATTATATACAAATATTTTTATTTTCAATGCACATTAAATGGTATGAAGATTGAAATCGCAAGCTTTTAAAAGGAGATGTGCCATAACATTTCTGCTGTAATTTTGCATGATATCTTACTTGCTGATTTCTACAAGGTACTTAAGAGCATTTTTTATTTTAAATGTGAATATTAAACACACAGGTTAATTGAGGTGCAATACTTAATCCTCTGTTTCAGATGATAACTGTGAAAGGATCTATTTTTCTTGAAATACTGCTGCCTAGTGTCAGAGGTACTGTGCCAATGACGCTAAAGATATCGTTGATGTGGGGGAGTAGTGAACATAATGGTTAATAAACATGATGCACTGTGGTGACGGCAATCTTTGTTTCCAGTTGATGTGTCCAAACAATGTTCAGTGTCCAAACAATGTACAGTCAGACATGATTTTAAGTGTTCAGACAGTCCTTGCTATCCGGGATCCTTGGGACATCTCTACCCAGTTGAAGTTCACATTTTAAAATGGTTAGGGAAGGGTTAGTTAGGGTTTAGGGTAGGGACATCCCAAGGATCCCGGTTAGTGCCAACTGCGTAGACAGTAGGTCTAAATCCATGCCACATTATTAACAAGTAGCCTCACAATATTGTTTTCTTATTCACCTATTGTAGACTATATACTTACTACTAAGTTGTAGCCTACTTTACAGTTGGAAGATGGCACCGGAGGAGATGGCTGCCGTTTTACAGCCCTCTAACCAATTGTGCTATTACGTGTGTTTTTCTGCGTTATTTGTAATTTATTCTGTATATAATGTTTCTGCCACCGTCTCTTATGACCAAAAGAGCTTCTGGATATCAGGACAGCGATTACTCACCTCGTATTGGACGAAGATTTTTTCTTCAAGTAGTCGGACGCAAAGGATATTCTACAGTGGCTTCATCAATAAGTGCATCGATGACGTCGCCCCCACAGTGACTGTACGTACATACCCCAACCAGAAGCCATGGATTACAGTTAACATCCACACTGAGCTAAAGGGTAGAACTGCCACTTTCAAGGAGCGGGACTCTAACCCCTACACAACAGTGGTAGGCCTGATCACCGACAATGATGAGACAGCCTATAGGGAGGAAGTCAGAGACCTGGCCGTGTGGTGCCAGGACAACAACCTCTCCCTCAATGTGATCAAGACAAAGGAGCTGATTGTGGACTGCAGGGAAAAAGAGGACTGAGCACACCCCCATTCTCATCGACAGGGCTGTAGTGGAACAGGTTGAGAGCTTCAAGTTCCTTGGTGTCCACATCACCAACGAACTATCATGGTCCAAACACACCAAGACAGTCGTGAAGAGGGCACGACAAAGCCTATTCCCCCTCAAGAGACTGAAAAGATTTTGCATGGGTCCTCAGATCCTCAAAAAGTTCTACAGCTCCACCATCGAGAGCATCCTGGCTGGTTGCATCACCGCCTGGTATGGCAACTGCTCGACCTCCGACCGCAAGGCAAAACAGAGGGTAGCGCGTACGGCCCAGTACATCACTGGGGCCAAGCTTCCTGCCATCCAGGACGTCTATACCAGGCGATGTCAGAGGAAGGCCCTAAAAGTTGTCAAAGACTCCAGCCACCCTAGTCATAGACTGTTCTCTCTGCTAACGCACGGCAAGCGGAACCGGAGTGCCAAGTCTAGGACAAAAGGCTTTTTAACAGCTTCTACCCCAAAGCCATAAGACTCCTGAACAGCTAATCATGGCTACCCGGACTATTTGCATTGTCGTCCCCACCCCACCCCCTCTTTTACACTGCTGCTACTCTGTTTATTATCTATGCATAGTCACTTTAACTCTACCCACATGTACAGTTGAAGTCGGAAGTTTACATACACTTTGGTTGGAGTCATTAAAACTCGATTTCAGCCACTCCATAGTTTTGGCAAGTCGGTTAGGACATCTACTTTGTGCATGACACAAGTAATATTTCCAACAATTGTTTACAGACAGATTATTTCACTTATAATTCACTGTATCACAATTCCAGTGGGTCAGAAGTTTACACTAAGTTGACTGTACCTTTAAACAGCATGGAAAATTCCAGAAAATGATGTCATGGCTTTAGAAGCTTCTGATAGGCTAATTGACATCATTTGTGTCAATTGGAGGTGTACCTGTGGATGTATTTCAAGGCCTACCTTCAAACTCAGTGCCTCTTTGCTTGACATCATGGGGAAATCAGCCAAGACCTCAGAAAAACATTGTAGACCTCCACAAGTCTGGTTCATCCTTGGGAGCAATTTCCAAATGCCTGAAGGTAAAGAAATAAGAAATATGCCATTTAGCAGACGCTTTTATCCAAAGCGACTTACAGTCATGCGTGCATAAATGTTTGTGTATGGGTGGTCCCGGGGATCGAACCCACTACCTTGGCGTTACAAGCGCCGTGCTCTACCAGCTGAGCTACAGAGGACCACACAGGTACCATGTTCATATGTACAAACAATAGTATGCAAGTATAAACACCATGGGAACACGCAGCTGTCATACCGCTCAGGGAGGAGACGCGTTCTGTCTCCTAGAGATGAACGTACTTTGGTGCGAAAAATGCAAATCAATCCCAGAACAACAGCAAAGGACCTTGTGAAGATGCTGGAGGAAACAGGTACAAAAGTATCTATATCCACAGTAAAATGAGTCCTATATCGACATAACTTGAAAGGCCACTCAGCAAGGAATAAGCCACTGCTCCAAAACCGCCATAAAAAAGCCAGACTACGGTTTGCACCTGCACATGGGACAAAGATCGTACACCATCCCAACCGTGAAGCACGGGGGTGGCAGCATCATGCTGTGGGGGTGCTTTGCTGCAGGAGGGACTGGTGCACTTCACAAAATAGATGGTATCATGAGGAAGGAAAATGATGTGGATATATTGAAGCAACATCTCAAGACATCAGTCAGGAAGTTAAAGCTTGGTCGCAAATGGACAATGACCCCAAGCATACTTCCAAAGTTGTGCCAAAATGGCTTAAGGACAACAAAGTCAAAGTATTGGAGTGGCCATCACAAAGCCCTGACCGCAATCCTATAGAAAATGTGTGGGCAGAACTGAAAAAGTGTGTGCGAGCAAGGAGGCCTACAAACCTGACTCAGTTACACCAGCTCTGTCAGGAGGAATGGGCCAAAATTCACCCAACTTATTGTGGGAAGCTTGTGGAAGGCTACCCAAAACGTTTGACCCAAGTTAAACAATTTAAAGGCAATGCTACCAAATACTAACTGAGTGTATGTAAACTTCTGGCCCACTGGGAATGTGATGAAAGAAATAAAAGCTGAAATAAATCATTCTCTCTACTTTTATTCTGACATTTCACATTCTTCAAATAAAGTGGTGATCCTAACTGACCTAAGACAGGGAATCTTTACTAGAATTAAATGTCAGGAATTGTGAAAAATTGAGTTTACATGTATTTGGCTAAGGTGTACAGTGGGGGAAAAAAGTATTTAGTCAGCCACCAATTGTGCAAGTTCTCCCACTTAAAAAGATGAGAGCGGCCTGTAATTTTCATCATAGGTACACGTCAACTATGACAGACAAAATGAGAAAAAAAAATCCAGAAAATCACATTGTAGGATTTTTAATGAATTTATTTGCAAATTTGAAAATAAGTATTTGGTCAATAACAAAAGTTTCTCAATACTTTGTTATATACCCTTTGTTGGCAATGACACAGGTCAAACGTTTTCTGTAAGTCTTCACAAGGTTTTCACACACTGTTGCTGGTATTTTGGCCCATTCCTCCATGCAGATCTCCTCTAGAGCAGTGATGTTTTGTGGCTGTCGCTGGGCAACACAGACTTTCAACTCCCTCCAAAGATTTTCTATGGGGTTGAGATCTGGAGACTGGCTAGGCCACTCCAGGACCTTGAAATGCTTCTTACGAAGCCACTCCTTCGTTGCCCGGGCGGTGTGTTTGGGATCATTGTCATGATGAAAGACCCAGCCACGTTTCATCTTCAATGCCCTTGCTGATGGAAGGAGGTTTTCACTCAAAATCTCACGATACATGGCCCCATTCATTCTTTCCTTTACATGGATCAGTCGTCCTGGTCCCTTTGCAGAAAAACAGCCCCAAAGCATGATGTTTCTACCCCCATGCTTCACAGTAGGTATGGTGTTCTTTGGATGCAACTCAGCATTCTTTGTCCTCCAAACACGACGAGTTGAGTTTTTACCAAAAAGTTCTATTTTGGTTTCATCTGACCATATGACATTCTCCCAATCCTCTTCTGGATCATCCAAATGCACTCTAGCAAACTTCAGACGGGCCTGGACATGTACTGGCTTAAGCAGGGGGACACGTCTGGCACTGCAGGATTTGAGTCCCTGGCGGCGTAGTGTGTTACTGATGGTAGGCTTTGTTACTTTGGTCCCAGCTCTCTGCAGGTCATTCACTAGGTCCCCCCGTGTGGTTCTGGGATTCATTTTGACCCCACGGGGTGAGATCTTACGTGGAGCCCAGATCGAGGGAGATTATCAGTGGTCTTGAATGTCTTCCATTTCCTAATAACAGTTGATTTCTTCAAACCAAGCTGCTTACCTATTGCAGATTCAGTCTTCCCAGCCTGGTTCAGGTCTACAATTTTGTTTCTGGTGTCCTTTGACAGCTCTTTGGTCTTGGCCATAGTGGAGTTTGGAGTGTGACTGTTTGAGGTTGTGGACAGGTGTCTTTTATACTGATAACAATTTCAAACAGGTGCCATTAATACAGGTAACGAGTGGAGGACAGAGGAGCCTCTTAAAGAAGTTGTTACAGGTCAGTGAGAGCCAGAAATCTTGCTTGTTTGTAGGTGACCAAATACTTATTTTCCACCATCATTTGCAAATAAATTCATAAAAAATCCTACAATGTGATTTTCTGGATTTTTTTTCCTCTATTTGTCTGTCATAGTTGACGTGTACCTATGATGAAAATTACAGGCCTCTCTCATCTTTTTAAGTGGGAGAACTTGCACAATTGGTGGCTGACTAAATACTTTTTCCCCCACTGTATGTAAACTTCAGACTTCAACTGTACATATTCCCTCAATTACCTTGACTAACTGGTGCCCCCGCACATCGACTCTGTAACAGTACCCCATGTATATACAGTGGGGAGAACAAGTATTTGATACACTGCCGATTTTGCAGGTTTTCCTACTTACAAAGCATGTAGAGGTCTGTAATTTTTATCATAGGTAAACTTCAACTGTGAGAGACGGAATCTAAAACAAAAATCCAGAAAATCACATTGTATGATTTTTAAGTAATTCATTTGCATTTTATTGCATGACATAAGTATTTGATCACCTACCAACCAGTAAGATTTCCGGCTCTCACAGACCTGTTAGTTTTTTTTTAAGAAGCCCTCCTGTTCTCCACTCATTACCTGTATTAACTGCACCTGTTTGAACTCGTTACCTGTATAAAAGACACCTGTCCACACACTCAATCAAACATACTCCAACCTCTCCACAATGGCCAAGACCAGAGGGCTGTGTAAGGACATCAGGGATAAAATTGTAGACCTCCACAAGGCTGGGATGGGCTACAGGACAATAGGCAAGCAGCTTGGTGAGAAGGCAACAACTGTTGGTGCAATTATTAGAAAATGGAAGAAGTTGAAGATGACGGTCAATCACCCTCGGTCTGGGGCTCCATGCAAGATCTCACCTCGTGGGGCATCAATGATCATGAGGAAGGTGAGGGATCAGCCCAGAACTACACGGCAGGACCTGGTCAATGATCTGAAGAGAGCTGGGACTACAGTCTCAAAGAAAACCATCAATAACACACTATGCCATCACTGAAAGGGTGTGAGGTTAGTGGAGGAGTGATGGAGGGAGCCCACTCCCCTGGCCGGTCCTGACCGTAACTATGAAAGTACCTACCCAGTTCCTAATTTACCCTTTCCACCTGCCCATTTGATTGGGGATGGTACCCGGAGGTGAGGCTGACTGTGATCCCCAGTCGTTCCATGAAAGCCTTCCAGACACGGGAGGTGAACTGAGGACCACGGTCAGACACAATGTCCTCCGGGATCCCGTAGTGCCGGAAGACGTGAGAGAAGAGATCCTCCACGGCCTGCATGGCCGTAGGGAGACCAGGCAGAGGAATCAAACGAAAGGCTTTGGAAAACCGGTCCACAACGACCAGGACGGTGGTGTGCCCCTCCGAGGGGGGAAGGTCTGTGACAAAGTCCACAGAGAGATAGGACCAGGGTCATTGTAGAACCGGCAGCGGGTGGAGTTTGCCATAGGGGAGGTGTCTCGGTGTCTTGCTCTGTGCGCAGGTGGAGCAGGTGGGATGTAAACCCGGACGTCCCGGGCCAAGGTGGGCCACCAGTACTTGGTGGAGAGACAGTCGATAGTACAGGCTATACCCGGGTTCCCCGAGCAGGGCCACCACTATGTAGATGTGCCCCCGCGGGAGGGTAGAACCAGGCAGCAGGTCGATAGTGCAGTCCCATGGGCGATGAAGGTGCAGGCATGGGGCACAAGTCTTCGAAAAAGCCACCTGTAGGTCCCGGTATTCCTCTGGGATAGGGACGTGGGTGGCCTGGTCCGGACTTTCCACGGATGTGGCACAGATAGACACAGAGAGACACCTCCCCTGACACTCCTGCGACCAACCCAACAACTTCCTCTCTTTCCACGATATACTGGGGTTATGCAACTGTAACTAGGGGAGACCTAAAACTATGGGGTGTGCAGGAGAGTCTAAGATGAGGAACGTGATGCGTTCATGGTGGTTGTGATAAACTGTGAGGGAAATGGGAATCGTGGCCTGGCTCACCAGTCCTGTTCCTAGGGGACGGTTGTCTAGGGCATGGACTGGAATTGGGGGTTGTAAAGGGACTAGAGGAATGCGCAATGATAATGCCACTGACCGGTCTAGGAAATTGCCTGCAG
Organism: Coregonus lavaretus; assembly: GCF_964263955.1. Classification (NCBI taxonomy): domain Eukaryota; kingdom Metazoa; phylum Chordata; class Actinopteri; order Salmoniformes; family Salmonidae; genus Coregonus; species Coregonus lavaretus. The sequence goes on along the minus strand of NC_140007.1, from coordinate 29,764,949 downwards.
CACCTGAGTCCACTAGGGCAGGACTCAGTGGGGGACCAGGATAGTCCGGGAAGGTGACAGGAAGGAGGACGGGCTGTGTGGACAGAGAGGAGCAAGGCACGTCCACCCCTTCCTGGGAAGGTGCAGGAACACTCCTCGGCCTGTCACTTCTTCACCTGGTTCTCCTACTGGTACAGGTGTTCCAGGGGTGGTCTGACTCCCCGCAGTAGGAGCAGAGACCCTGTTGACGGTGGCATTGATGTTCCTCTGGGGGAAGGTGCGTCGTGCCCACCCCCATGTGCTCAGTCTCGCTGGAGGTTCATGGGAGAGACCAGAACCCCTGGGATGGGAGACGACGGGCATGCAGGAGATTATCCAGACAGATGGCCATGGCGATGAGCTGGTCCAGCGTGAGCTCTTCATCGCGACAGGCCAGTTCAGTCTGGACGTCCGCCTGTAGCCCGCTGCGGAAAACCGTCAACAGGGACTGGTCGTTCCAGCCAGTGGACGCAGCCACCGCCTGGAAATCCAGAGCGTACTCAGATGCTGTCCTGGACCCCTGGCGCAGACGGAGGAGACGCTCACCTCTCTCTCTGCCCTCTGTTGGGTGGTCGAAAACGGCACGGAAGAGGTGGGTGAAGCCCTCATAGGACTGTGCTTCTGGACCGTCCCGCTCCCAGACGGCGTGCGCCCACTCCAGAGCCCGGCGTGTCAGCACTATAATCACCAAGGCCACCTTGTCCCTCTCGGAGGCCATCCCGGCATGAAGTGCAAGGTGGAGGTCACACTGCAGGAGAAATCCCCTACAGTGAGCCGTCAAACCGCAGGTGGACGTTGCTGATCGGACCGGGTGATGTAGATGGTGGTGGGGTGGCTGGAACGACCGTAAGGAGCTGGGAAGGTGGAGGTGGAGGTGTAGCCTGCAGTTGGCGTACGGTCTGGATCACCTCGTCCATGGCAGTCCTGAGGTGCTCCAGGCACAAGTCGGAGGAGTCGGGATGTCCTGCTGCCTCCTGTTTTCTTGTGTCGGTCATTCTGTCCCAAGTGTAGAGAGGAGTAGGCAGGAGGCAGTCGCAGGTTTAAAAATATAAAGCACTCAGGAAATAGTAGGAGAGATTCTTCTCAGGAAAACAAGTAACATATACAATGACCGACAAAGACAAATGACAGAGGGAGTATATATACAGTGATAGAGTGGGGATTGGAACCAGGTGTGTGTAAAGATGACGAGACAAGTCCGGGGTTGATGAGTGAAGGGCGTTTGCCAGCAGCAGGTTTGGCAGCAGCTAGAAGGCTGGCAACGCCGAACACCTGAGCTGGACAGGAGGGGGAGCCAAAGCGAAGGCTGGTGGGCAGGTCATCATAGTAGAACAAACATTATGCAAGATCCAGGCCTTTGAGTAAGAGACATGACAAGATAAACTTGTCATAAAAATGCCAGTATTGGTGTTAAGATTTCCTTTGCTTCTTTTGTTGAAACTGGGAAGGTTTGTCCTTGGTTTAACATTCAATAATACAAAACTGTAGGCCTAACTAGGCCTAACATTCAATGTCGTCTTGGTAAGTAACTCCAGTGTATATTTAGCCTTGTGTTTTAGATTATTGTCCTACAGAAAAGTGAATGTCTCCCAGTGTCTGTTGGAAAGCAGACTGAACCAGGTTTTCCTCTAGGATTTGATCTGTGCTTAGGTCTATTCCATTTATTTTTATCCTAAAAAACTCCCTAGTCCTTGCCGAAGACAAGCATACCCATAACATGATGAAGCCACCATTATGCTTGAAAATATGAAGAGTAGTACTCACTGATGTGTTGTGTTGGATTTGCCCAAAACATAACAATTTGTATTCAGGACATAAAGTTCATTTATTTGCCACATTGTTTCCAGTTTTACTTTAGTGCATTATTGCAAACAGGATGCATGTTTTGGAAGATACTTCCTTCTTTTCACTTTCATTTTAGTTAGGATTGTGGAGTAACTACAATGTTGTTGATCCATCCTCAGTTGTCTCCTATCACAGCCATTAAACTCTGTAACTGTTTTAAAGTCACAATTGACCTGATGGTGAAATCCCTGAGCGGTTTCCTTCCTCTCCGGCAACTGAGTTAGGAAGGACACCTGTATCTTTATAGTGACTGGGTGTATTGATACACCATCCAAAGTGTAATTTATAACTTCACCATGCTCAAAGGGATATTCAATGTCTGCTTTTACATTTTTTACCCATCTACCAATAGGTGCCTTTCTTTGCGAGGCATTGGAAAACCTCCCTGGTCTTTGTGGTTGAATCTGTTTTTGATATTCACTGCTCGATTGAGGGACCTTACAGATAATTGTATGTGTTGCATACAGAGATTTGGTAGTCATTAACAAATCATGTTAAACACTATTAATGCACACAGAGTCCATGCATCTTCTTATGTGACTTGTTAAGCACATTTTTACTCATGAATTTATTTAGGCTTGCCATAACAATGGGGTTGAATACTTATTGACTCAAGACATTTCAACTTTTCATTTTTAATTAATTTGTGAAAAACATTTCCACTGACATTATGGGGTGTGTAGGCCAGTGACACAACATCTCAGTTTAATCCATTTAAACATTCAGGCTGTAACAACAAAATGTGGAAAAAGTCAAGGGGTGTGAATACTTTCTGAAGGCACTGTACAAGTGCCGGGATACATTTACGGCATTTAGCAGACGCTCTTATCCAGAGCGACTTACAGGAGCAATTAGGGTTAAGTGCCTTGCTCAAGGGCACATCGACAGATTTTTCACATAGTTGGCTCGGGGATTAGAACCAGCGACCTTTCAGTTACTGGCACAACGCTCTTAACCACTAAGCTACCTGCCGGGATATTAAGGGGAGAGACATAATGTACAGTTAAAAAAACCAGTCCCTGACTGGAAGGTTAATTACAGTATGCCGTGTGCACCATATCATTTGAGAACATGATTAAACTGTACTGCTGCTCCTCCATATTGTACTTTCAACACTATTATTTATGATGGAAATATGCAGCTGACCTTGAGCATTTCATGTAATTAGAACAGTGTTTTAATCTATTTGTGTATTCATTAGAGGACCGTGAGTATAAGGTACATTTATCAGTTAATATTGTCAAAATCACAAAGAACATTAATGATTAGCAGAAAGAAAATAAATGATTAAATCATATCATAGCATTTACAACTTCTAAATACATTACAATTACACAAACTCCTCATACAAATGAAAGTGCGCAGGGGGACCCAAGGTACAGTATGGTCCCAGAGACATTGATTAGGGATATGTTTACGTCTGTGTTTACGCTTCCTGCTCACACCCAAAAGTAGACAATTTGCTGTCCAGACATTTAAGGCTACAGATGACATCTGCCTATCTTTGAAAGATGTTGAAGCAGCCCACAGTCCTGAAAGGTATGTACACAATGACAATGTGTCAACATACCAATTACAACATCAGCCAAGATTCACAGATCAATGTTTAGACAAAGCAACATACAAACAAGTCAAGGGCACAGAGCCCTAAAGGTGGTATCATATTTCCTGCCATCAGGTAGAGATAAAGTTAAAAAGACACTTAGCAATCCTGCCAGGCCGAAACCAGTGACTTGGCAGTGAATAGTTAATTAAGATTTTTCTCCCACTGTCATATAAATCATCATATAAATGATAATTATCATATAAATAGTTCCTCTACCAGGTGTCACTGCTTTTATCAACATGATAAACGTATCAATGTATCCCTCTGCCTAATATGCAGTCAATATCTCTCCATTAGTAGAAATATTCCACACCCACATCAACATGCATGTACACACGCACTTCCACACCCACATGTATGTACGCACGCACTTCCACACCCATAAAATACACTTGAAAAGCATGTACTTCTCACAACTTCATAAACGTAACTGTAACCAGACTGTAACTGTAACCTTCATCTTTTTGTTAAATTGCTGCTGTATTGCATTTACAGCACCAACCCAGTGTCAATGCAGAGCATGAGAATAAAGGAACACTACCAGGCTCCAACCACATCATCTTGTGTGCCTGGATTGAAGAAGATGGTGGATTTGCTTGGAAACACCTGTGTCCCCAGTTAATGGGCAGTGGGCATTCCGGACCCAGTCTGAGTCGCGTATACAACTGTTTATACAGGTGCTAGTTGAGTGTAACACCCATTGTACGTCTTGTTTCCTTATGCAAATGAGTAGATGGGGCTCATGGGGGAGTGGGCCATCGGGGAGTGTGCTTCCTGGCTCCTGCTATCACTGAACTCTGTGTCTCTGTCATCCCTCTCCTTGTGTCCAGTGTATTGGCCAATGAAGGAGCCGTCCTCGTTGAACTCAATCTCCCGTCCATCACCATAGTCCACCAGACTGTCGTCACTATCCGTCCGTTTCATCATGGTGTCTACTGTCGTCTGGCCCCTGCCAACTTTAGTCTCTTCCTCCCTTGAATAAAAAGGACAATATCAGAGGATATGCTTCAGCAGCTGTGGTTATGGCTTAACAGCTTTCTCCATACAGTTCTAGACTAACTGGTTATAATACTTACCGTCGGGCAGAGTACGGAATGGTGGTGACACGACTTATCCTGAAACATTAAAATAGATTGTTTAGTAATTGTATTGAGAGCTACAGTGTTGAAGAACATTGCTATAAAATGTCCTCAAATGGTTGATCATTCAATCAAATCACTTAAACCATTCATTTGTTTCAACAACGATAATACTTTGAATTGCAGACAGACCTTTTTTATGTTGTTTCTTTTGTTCAGATTTCCGATTATTGGTTATAAATATAAAATACAGTCAATATATAAGTAAAATAATACAAAATAATATAGTAAAAATGGTGTAAATAATATAGTGTACATGGTGTAAACTTGTCAGTGTTTGTCTTATCATACCTTTCCAGAGACCTTCAGCAGTCCAAAGGCGAAAAGAACAAGGATGACATTTTGAAAACATTAGTAGTCAGAATAGAGAGATCAATTCTGAGGATTGGGGAGTTACCAGGAAAAATACATTATTCTGAAATAATGATAACACCGAATGGTACAATATTGTTAGGGAATTAAATGAATTTTTTCAATGTTGAATATTATTACCATGACATAATACAGTATGAATACATGTTTATATGACTGTAGATCACTGTTCATTTGGAAGGATTTAGATACCATAGCTGTCTTAAAGGGAAACTGACATGATAAGGACTACTTCACAAAATTATTATACATGATGTACGTGGTTGACTTTGACATACACAAATCTTGCATTGGTACCACTGATACTTATCTCAAGTCAAGGTTTTCTCAATTGATTTTCACAGTTCTGTTATATCGCTTACCGATAGTCAAATGATCCCTCCTGATCTTTGTCATCCACTGGCTCCAATGTCACTTCTTTCTTGTCCCGTACTGAAAATAAAAATCTCTGTCTTGTTACTTTGACCAAATATAATATAAGCACTGCATTCTTAGGGTAAATGTATCCTATCCATTAGATCATGAAGTGCAATTGTGGGATCAGAAGCTTTATGCTAGTGATTTAACTATAGCACTAGCAGTGGCGTGTTCAGAACATTTTGAACGGGGTGGCCAAGGTGGGGCAAAGACCCAGTTAAGAGGGGCCATAACATTTTGAACCTTAATTGATGCATGGTGAATTTTTAAAATATAATTATGATGGTTCAATGCATTAAATGCTTCAGCTTCATAAATCAATTCCAAAAGTGTTGTTACAGTGTTTGCATTCAAGGTCAGGCTTGTATATAAGGGTATTAGCATATAGCAGTAAATTAACTTGAAAGTGCCATCCAGAGTATGAATTATACCGTGACATTCAGGGGGTCTCTATTTTTTGAATGGGACCTCCTATAGGCGGCCCGCAGGGTTATTTTATTTGGCCCCCCAAGTTTTCAGAGCAAAAAATAAAAAAAGGTATATACTGCATATATTTTTGTTATATATAGTTTTAATTGTTGGACATAAAAGACTGTAAAATCACAAGGAAATCAGCTCAAGGTGATTTTAATTTAGGAAATCTGTTCCCAAGTATTACCACGCATAAATAGAGAAGCATATGTGATTGTATCCCAATGTAATCAAGGTTTGAAATTATTTAGTTTTTGTCAAATACTATATCTGTTTGGGATTCTTGTGGTCAATTAGCAGTGTACAAATTATTTATAACCTTGGCTGAATGTAATTGGGGACCCCTGCTTTATAGTAAAGACATGTAATTTAACTGTAAAAAGTGAATACCTTTTAATGTGTCACGAACACAACCAGTCATGATGTTTTCATCTGATTGTCAAAACAAATCACTTCAAAAAGTAGGCCAGGCTTCCTCAAAAAATGTAACAATAAAAAAAGAAACAAACGTATAATGATTTCTCATTCATGTCGATCCGTGTTTCATACTTTTCCTTCAACTCGCAAGAGGCTGAATCTACTGTATTTCACCAGAGAAAGCATCCGAGTGAGGCAAAAAGCACCCCTCTGTCTTAGTATCTGTAGCCCAGCCTAGCGGTTAAGAGCGTTGTGCCGGAAAATGAGAGGTCGCTGGTTTGAATCCCCGAGCCGGCAAGGTGGAAAAATCTGCCGTTCTGCCCTTGCGCAATGCGGGCAGTTAACCACCAACAACAACTGCTCTACAGGGGCGCGGGTGATGTTGATTAAGGCACCTCTCTGATTCAGAGGGGTTGGGTTAAATGCAGAAGACACATTTCGGTGGAATGCATTCAGTTGTACTCTTTTTGTACAGACAGCATCAGATACATGGGCTACACATACTAAGACAGAGTGGCGCTGTTTTGCTCGGATGCTTTCTCCGGTGAGATTGCTTAAATCTTGCTGTCGGTGCGCGTCTTGTTATAATTATAAATATATTCAGAAACAACCTATCAGATCTCAGAATTTCTGAGGGGGCCACTGGGGTGGCCAATCAGATTTCAGAGCACCCTCTGGACACACCACTGAGTATTAGATCTGTTGGGTCTGTCTCTCCATCTAAGAATGTTATAATGTTAATCTTTTGGACTAGAGTATTGCTACAGTACCTGGGTATTTGCCCCCTCGGCTCCTCTTGATAAAGCAGACGACCAGCAGGATGAGCACGAAGAGGGCCACAGCACACATCACACCAATGACCCAGCCCTGAGTGGAGAGGTCCACCTGCTCCCGAGCATTAGCTGTATGTAAACAACCACACATGATTCATTGTCATGATCAAATCTGCAGATCTGTGGCTGTTTAATGGCTTGTAATTGTGTGTTATGGTTGACCTGCAGTCTTATACCTTCAGTTGTATAATGGGGTGATTCCTCTGTGTACCACTCTCCTACCCCGATTCTAGTCTGTGCTGCTATGGTAAACCTATAGCGGGTGTAGCGATCATATCGGCGCACAGCAAAACTGGTGGTGTTTGGGGGAAATTCCTCAACACGCAATTCCTCCCCCTGAGTTGCGTTCACTGTAGAGAGAGTGCACAGCAGTGAGCCATGAGAACTTATGGTTAAGAGACATGCACCTACTGTACTGTACTTACTGTAGATACTGTACCTTATTTGCTCACCTGGCTAATGAGTAAGTCTTCCTACCTGTCTGATATTTGAGTATGTATCCGGTGACGATGCCATTGGGCTCTGCAGGAGTGTCCCAGTCCACCCAGATCGTGTCCAAATGTCTCTGCTGGATTCGGAAGGATCTTGGAGCAGAGGGTGCTACAGACATAGATCAAAGGTCAGAGGTCAAGTCTGAGAATAAACACTGGGAAATACATGATTAGGAAAAGAACCCTGACAGAAAAAGTGTCTGCCACATCTAATACAGCATCACAATGTTTTTCCTTACTTCCCTCTGGAGTGGAAAACTCTATGGTGTTACTGGGATGTCCCTCGTATCGGTTGTTGGCCACCACTATGTACATCTTGTAGTTGCTGTAAGGGATGAGTCCCGGCAGCACACCAGAGAGACGCGGCCCACTGGCTGGAAAGGCTTTAGACTTCATGGCCCTGCTCACACTCAGCCACCTCAGCTGGCTACTATCTCGCCAGAAGTATACCTGGGATAGGGGGGACACAGCACATGCATTAATTGTTTTGTTTGTTCGCTCTTTTGTTCCGTCGTTTATTCCCTCGTTCAGTCATTCATTAATTATTCCATTCATTCATGCAGCCAGTGTGTGAAGGGCTCTTCCTCCACTTCTCTCCTAATGAATAACAATATAGCCTGGATCTCTCCTTGTCATAACAGATTGTCACACTTGGAATTGAAAACCAGAAACTAAAACAAGCCACCTATTCCCAGTAGTCTGACCTTGTATTCCTTCAGTTCTCCCATGATGCTGCTGCGAGCCACGGGGTCCCAGTGCACGGTGACCTTAGTGGCCTCTATCCTGGACACACGCAGGTTGAGGGGGGCAGCAGTGGGACCTGGGAGACACCCACAGGAAGTTGTAATTCACTATGGTATGGCAAGTGTCAACTAGGGATAGACATCACAAAGATCCGTTTTTATGTGTAAACAATAAACAGCCATTAATTCATGGCATGGGCATGGGTCGATCTAGGTCTATAGCTACCTGTAAATGTGTATAAAAAAAGAGTATCTGTATCTGCAGGAAGGGATGGGTGGTCATACTCACGGTCTTCTCCAGAGTAGCCTATGATGACAGGGGACTCTGGGCCCAGCCCAAAGTCATTGACAGCCTGGACCTTTATCTCATAGGGTGTGAAGGTGTCTGTGTCATAGATGTAGTATTTACACCACCAAGTGGTAGCATTTTTCCACTCCTCCCTGGAATCCCTCCGTTTCCACCACACCAAATACTTTAAGTGGGGCCCGTTCCACTCTCTGTTGTTTAGTGCCTTTTCCGCATACCAGACACGGAAGTTTAATTGTACAGAATAAAAGTTGTTATTCATCATTGAATAAATATTGAGTTACAAATGAATGAATGGAGCACTAGCTTTTGAAAAAGCTTTGACTGTATCACCTCCCAGCTGATCATCATGTTGTTTCTCCATGTTCCCACTCCTTGGATGTTTTTAGGGATGGCGTCTGGTGCTGAGAATCATAGCAAGTTAGAAAGCTCATTGTCCAATTGTTTGAATATGAAAGATCAGTGTTGTCAGCTGTATTCCTGTTCAATACAATTAATGAAGCCAACGAGAAATCCATTATTCATATCACATTATCAAACCCATCAAGCATGAAATACTCACGTGCTCCACCAGTCTGGAAGTTGGCTGACGAGCGACTGGGTTTACTCATACCAATGTCATTGATAGCAATGACCCTAAACTCATAGATAATGAATGGTGACAGTTGCAGAATGACAGAGTTGAGGTTTCCAGGGTACGTAGAAAGGTTTCTCCACTTGAAAGGTAACCAGTCGTCATCATCATACTGCACCAGGTATTCTGGAGGAAAAGTCCAGAAGAACACACTGATTACTTCAGTTGATGTTAGCTAACTCTGACCATTTCAAAGAAACTATGGTGTATATGTGGCCTATGTTTCCTCTGGATGTCCTGCTCCTGAGGTGTAGACTGTAAGGTAGAGCTGTTACCTTTGATAGGACTGTGATTGCTATCTCCAGGGGTCCAGGTAAGCCTGACGCTGCGCTCGAAGGGGTCCGACAACTGCAAGTTTGTAGGGGGGTCTGGACGATCTGGGATGAAGGGAAGGAAACTTTTGATGGAAATTCCAAAAACATATAGCATGCTTATGAACTCTCTATCTGCTACTCTTACATAATACAATGCAATTAACATTACATAACATGTAATGCAATTGCTGAAACACAGTGTATGTAGCTATGTATGTTAACTAAGTGTCAAGTTATAGTCCTACCCATCACCACCAGGCGGGCGGAGGCAGTGTTTTTGTCCATCTCAGTCTTGATGATGCAGGTGTAATTGCCCTCGTCTCCTCTGTTGACATTTGTGATGACCAGAGTTGATTCATCCAGCGACAGCCTGGAGATAATTAAAAGGACACAATACTGTTATTATTACGAAGTCATCTTGACAAATTCAGTTGAACTATTCACCGTTTAGCCTTTAGTTATACTCAGATATAGACTATAACTTGGAAGTTAGGGTGGCAACAGAAACCCCATGGTTACAATGGTTAGGACAACTAGTCATATTCAGGCTCACCTCCAGCCTATGATGAGGAACTGCTTGTTCTTCAGCCAGGTGGTGGTGATGGCAACCGTTGGGTCATGTTGGGCCTTACACTCCAATCGGACATCAGTCCCCCGGAGGACTCTCATATTATCTGGGCGTTTGAGAATTTTGGTTGACTCTGAAAAAGAGAGGATACGGATGATGAGAACACCTGCAATGTGATCCATGAACAGTGTAACTCTAGATTGAACCACATGCAGAAGCAAAGTGTTACAGTAAATCTATTATTGGGCATTCACCTTTGACCTCTAGTTTGACCTGGTTTTCATCTCGTCCTGCTACGTTGCTGACAATACACAGATATGTCCCCTGGTCATCCATACGGGTGCCTCTGATCTGTAGTGTCCCGTTGCTGTGTACTTTAAAGCGATTCCCCTCCAGGTTGCCCAGTCCAAACTTAGACCTGTGCAAAAACAGTTAGTCAGTTACACACATGCATACACACACACACCTGAGAGAAGAGCATCATAAACATGTTCTCACCAGCGCAGATCAGGCACAGGCGAGCCAAAATAGCGGCAGTCTAGCCAGGCGCGGCTGCCCTCAATTACCTTCACCAGGTCAGTCCTGGGCCTGAGGATACGTGGCGTTGCATCTACAGAAAGGAAGATGAGACAATAGACAACTACCATATGCTTTTTATCTTCATTCCTGGCTATGGAGCGATTTTAGTGCCAACAGAAATGGTATAATTTTGAATTTGTATTAGGATATTGAATTGAAATATAATATTTTTGAATTTGTAATGCACAAATTAAATCATAAAATGTATAAATTGATCTTTTATTTCATGATTTGAAACTGAATTGAATGAATATTACATTCTGTTTTAAATTCAATATAAATTTACATTCAAATTCAATATTTATAAATTCAGTTTCAATATGGTAGATATTGCATTCATTGTCTGCGTATCCAGTTTACAAACTGTCATTTCAAGTTTATTCAAGTTTCATATATTCAACTTCTTAGATGCATTCAGATTCAGTTTTCAAATGCAGTTCTCTAAATTCAGATTCAAAACCTGAGACAACATCCTGGTACTTTGCCAGCCAGGAAAGTTAGAAGAGAATAGATTGAATCAAACTTGAATACAGTGGCTTGCGAAAGTATTCACCCCCCTTGGCATTTTTCCTATTTTGTTGCCTTACAACCTGGAATTAAAATAGATTTTTTGGGGGTTTGTATTATTTGATTTACACAACATGCCTACCAGTTTGAAGATGCAATATATATATTTTTTTGTGAAACAAACAAGAAATAAGACAAAGAAACTGAAAACTTGAGCGTGCATAACTATTCATCCCCCTCAAAGTCAATACTTTGTAGAGCCACCTTTTGCAACAATTACAGCTGCCCACCCGACTAGAATTACTACTCTCGACGGGTCTGACCTAGAGTATGTGGACAACTACAAATACCTAGGTGTCTGGTTAGACTGTAAACTCTCCTTCCAGACTCATATTAAGCATCTCCAATCCAAAGTTTTTTAAATGTAGAATCGGCTTCCTATTTCGCAACAAAGCCTCCTTCTCTCATGCTGCCAAACATGCCCTCGTAAAACGGACTATCCTACCGATCCTTGACTTCGGCGATGTCATTTACAAAAAAGCCCCCAACACTCTACTCAGCAAATTGGATGTAGTCTATCACAGTGCCAACCGTTTTGTCACCAAAGCCACATATACTACCCACCACTGTGACCTGTACGCTCTTGTTGGCTGGTCCTCACTACATATTCGTCGCCAAACGCACTGGCTCCAGGCCATCTATAAATCACTGCTAGGCAAATCCCCGCCTTATCTTAGCTCATTAGTCACCATAGCAACACCCACCCGTAGTATGCGCTCCAGCAGGTATATCTCACTGGTCATCCCCAAAGCCAACACCTCTTTTGGCCGCCATTCCTTCCAGTTCTCTGCTGCCAATGACTGGAACGAACTGCAAAGATCTCTGAAGCTGGAGACACTTATCTCCCTCACTAACTTTAAGCATCAGTTGTCAGAGCACCTTACCGATCACTGCACCTGTACACAGCTCATCTGAAATTAGCCCACCCAACTACCTCATCCCCATATTGTTATTTATTTTGCTCATTTGCACCCCAGTATCCCTATTTGCACATCATCTCTTGCACATCTATCATTCCAGTGTTAATACTCATTGTAATTATTTTGCACTATGGCCTATTTATTGCCTTACCTCCATAACTTGCTACATTTGCACACACTGTATATATATTTTCTGTTGTATTTTTGACTTGATGTTTTGTTTTACCCCATATGTAACTCTGTGTTGTTGTTTTTATCGCACTGCTTTGCTTTATCTTGGCCAGGTCGCAGTTGTAAATGAGAACTTGTTCTCAACTGGCTTACCTGGTTAAATATATTTTTTTTTTTTAAGTCTCTATAAGCTTGGCACATCTAGCCACTGGGATTTTTGCCCTGGTATATTCATTCAATTCAGTTTCAAATCATGAAATACAAGTTCAATTTATGAATTAAATTATTCAATTTGAGCATTACAAATTCAATAATATTACATTCAAATTCAATATCATAATATTCTGGAATTCAAATACAAACACCACATACGTGGTGTTGCATCTTGAGGAACAGAAAACTAAATTGTATCACACTAGAATTCTGCAATTGTGACCTAATTTCTGCATTTACATATATACCAATGCATAAAGAGGTTTAGGGTTATTTTCTGCAAACAAATGTAATATCTTACGCAGTACGTTGATGTAGGCATTGGCAAACAGGTAGCCGTACTGGTTAGAGGCATTGCACTGGTAAACACCAGTGTTTGCCACAGTCACAGAACGGAAGGTAATTGTGTCCCCTGACACCTCCCTGTTTGGGACTGGAGTAGCATCTGGAAAGGATAGGAGAAGGAGAAGTAAACTATTATTTCCTAGTGTTTCAACTTACTTTACCATATAACCTTTTAAATTAAGTAATAAAATGGCTGATATTATTCATATCATTATTGAAAAATCTGAGTTGCACCTATAAGTGTGCTTAGGTTATTTGCTTACCCTCGATTGTATCTCCGTTGATGAACCAGCGGATACTGGGCCGGGGGATGCCGTCAGAGCGGCACACTAAGCGTGCATTCTCCTCTGGGGCCAGCACCAGGTTACTGGGCTTCTCCAACCAGAACGGAGCCGCTGTCATGGAGATCAGGTCAACAGAAAAAGACAAACATATCATATCACATAAATCTACATAAATATTAAATATTTCCGGAATATCAAACCCCATACAAGGACAAGTAACCATGTCCAGGCTATATCAAACTACTGAATATAAAACGAATGGGCTATTTCCTCCCAAGGGAAATCAAACAGTGAAATGTAAAGTTCAAATCGAGATCAATGTGAGAGTAAATATGTTGAACATGTCCCTGTATCTGTGTGTTGGTGTGATGCAGGATGATGTGATGTAGATGATTGGCTGACCTTTGATCCGGACAGTGATGGTGTGTTCCAGGTATCCAATCTTGTTTGTGGCAGTGCAGGTGTATTCACCAGCGTCCTCAAACGTGGCCTTTGGGATCTGCAGTAACTTCTTGTAGTTCTTCACCTTCATGTTGGTCGTGTCCAGTTCCTCTCCATCTTTGGTCCATGTGATGACAGGGGTTGGACTATTATATGGTAAGAAAACCAAAGGCCATTTCAGGGCACTGGTTCTTATGGCATTTAAAAGTGAACAGTTCCAGGAAAATGACATAAACAAATTGGTTTGACATGCTAGTAGTCAGTGGTCGATTTCTTGAAAGTTAATCACGGGCATGCTATGTTGGGGGGATGGAATTAAAACCAAATAAAATCACAAGTCAGGTGTATTCAGGATGCTTTGAACGTTGAATGAACATTCAAAACTTAACGACTTGGTTTGAAGTAGTAAAAGTACAAAACATGATACACGAGGCATTTCAATTTAGCGTTTTCTCTATTCAATGACTTACAACACTGTCCAGGACATAGCTTAAAACAAGTAGCTGGGAAGTGGAATAGTAGAAGAAGTATGGAGAATAAGCACATTAATTACCCTATATGTTTTGCCCATAATAAGGAATCAAAATTGTTCCACTGACTTGATTAGCTATTGTGAAAGACCAAATAAATTAAACAGATGTATGTGAAATGTGACCGGAGCCTGCATTTGGTCCTATTTTAATTATTGTTAATTGAGATACACTACATGACCAAAAGTATGTGGACACCTGCTAGTCGTACCTCTCATTCCAACATCATGGGCATTAATATGGAGTTGGTCCCCCCTTTGCTGCTATAACAGCCTCCACTCTTCTGGTAAGGCTTTCCACTAGATGTTGGAACATTGCTGCAGGGACTTGCTTCCATTCAGCCACAAGAGCATGAGTGAGGTCAGGCACTGATGTTGGGCGATTAGGCCTGGCTCGCAGTCGGCGTTCCAATTCATCCCAACGGTGTTCGATGGGGTTGAGGTCAGGGCTCTGTGCAGACCAGTCAAGTTCTTCCACACCGATCTCGACAAACCATTTCTGTATGGACCACACTTTGTGCATGGGGGCATTGTCATGCTGAAACAGGAAAGGGCCTTCCCCAAACTGTTGCCACAAAGTTGGAAGCACACAATCGTCTAGAACGTCATTGTATGCTGTAGCGTTAAGATTTCCCTTCACTGGAACTAAGGGGCCTAGCCCAAACCATGAAAAACGGCCCCTTACCTTTATCCCTCTTCCACCAAACTTTACAATTGGCACTATGCATTGGGGCAGGTAGCGTACTCCTGGCATCCGCCAAACCTAGATTAATCCGTCGGACTGCCAGATGGTGAAGCGTGATTCATCACTCCAGAGAACGCGTTTCCACTGCTCCAGAGTCCAATGGCTGCAAGCTTTACACCTCTCCAACCGACGCTTGGCATTGCGCTTGGTGATCTTAGGCTTGTGTGCTGCTGCTCGGCCATGGAAACCCATTTCATTAAGCTCCCGACAAATCACAATAACAGCAGTTACAGTTGACTGGGGCAGCTTTAGCAGGACAGAAATTTGACAAACGGACTTGTTGGAAAGGTGGCATTCTATGACGGTGCCACGTTGAATGTCACTGAGCTCTCAGTAAGGCCATTCTATGGCAAGGCGTGTGCTAGATTTTATACACCTGTCAGCAATGGGTGTGGCTGAAATAGCCGAATCCACAAATGTGAAGGGGTGTCCACATACTTTTGTACGTTAAATATACCATCAACAGTTGGTTTGTTTAATTCAGGGCCTAAAAAACGAAAAACTTGAAAGAATCATGATACAAGCCTCTCGTTCACCACAGGGGGCTTATTGGAGCTGTCATTTGTTACTGAGACTTATAAAAGTGTGCTTCAAACAATGTACATTTGTGATTGCTAGGCGTACATTTAAGATTATTCTTGATACATTAGAATTTTGAAACGATGTCTGGTTGAGGCCATAACTGGAATAGATTGTGAACTACTGTTGTTGGAATTAAATTGCTTGACTGCTACGGGCGAGATTCTATGGAATGCCGTTTGGGTCTTTGCATGTCAAAAACGATACACGTCAAATAACACTATTTGACGTGTCAAATAAACTTGTTGAACAATCAGGACCTGAATATGACTGCACGTCACATAATAATTTAACGCGTTCATTAAATTTTTACGTAGTTATTACACATTGATTACACTATCACTCGATACGTATGCTATGATGCTGGTAAAGTTGTCTCGCGCACCTACAGTGCTGGTCATAAAAAAAGCTAGCTAGCTGATGGATGCAAACAATGTTCTTCCCCAAAAGCAAAACGACAATCTGTTTCAGTAGCTATAGTTAGCTAGCTAACTATCTCGCTAGGAGTCATCATCTAAAATAACCCTAATTTATAAAACAGTTCTTATTTGATTCATTGTGGTCGGACCCATCTATGTGAAGCTAGCCACAATAAGGATTAGCCACAACAGTGGACTTTGCGGTTAGCCTTCAAAATATTATGTAATTGACAGTGATGCAAATGAATACAAATAGTAGAATTATGCCATAATTGAATAGATCATGCTAAACGAGGTTGGAATGTTGTTATATAAAATCAACAAAAGACAATAATTTGTTAATTTGACAAAGATCTGTTGAAATCACACTGGATGTATTACACTTTTGAATTGCATTGGGGGCATATTTATTTCACTGTAGAGCCTTACCTATGGATTGTGGATCAATGACATGGGGTATCAGTCTACTCAGTGACACCCAGAGAACATTAGCGTTGTAGCTCTTATTGCGGGATTCTGAAACAACTGTGAATTAAGCAACATTTATTGTCAACCTACTATGTGTATTGAACACTATTTCAGAGGAAAAACAATACTGCTTGGATGTTTTGGTGTTTGGATGTTTTGGTGTCTGATAACTCTGAGGAGGACGTTGGGAAAAAGCTATTGGGTATTGAGTAGACTGATACCCCATTTAATTCATCCCCAATCCTTAGGTAAAGCTGTACGGTGCAATATGAATGTCAATACACACAATAGGCTGACTGGGAAGGTGATTTAACACAGTCACAGTCCCGCGATAAGAGCTACAACGCTAATATTTGAGTAAACTCTGCACAGTTGTGTTCTGCGGGTGTCATCAAGTAGACTGATACCCTATTTCATTGCTTCACATTCCAACCTTGTTCAACATTATCTAGTCTAAATATGGCATGATTCCACCAATTGTAACCTTCTGCATCACTTTCAAAGAGGTGAAGCTAGGTGGCTGCTTATGACGTTAGCTTTGGGCAACAGGGTTACGTAGTTGGCTAGCTATTTATTTTCATGAACTAAAGTTAAATTTCAATAGGCGAACAACAAGTGGCTACCTAGCTAATACTTACTCACAATAATTCCTAAATCATTGCTAAGAATAATGAAAATGACTGCAGTTTCTACTGGTCATTGTTTTCAGGCTGGTTGTATTGGTGCTAGCTAGGTACCAAGCTAAAGCTAGCTAGCTACCCCAGAAGTTGCGGTCGAACAAATAATGCCTTATTACCAACGTGCTATTTTAAACACATCGTTCGTGGCCGGTGTGTGCTTAAAGCTAGCTAGCTACCCCAGAAGTTGCGGTCGAACAAATAATGACTTATTACCAACGGGCTATTTTAAACACATCGTTCGTGGCCGGTGTGTGCTTGTTTGCAGACTTTTTTTGTACAGCTTTGACGGCTACTGATAGTAGTGGTGGCGCTTGGCTTGCACGTGCAAATTCAGCACACACAACATTCTATAATAGAATTGAGTTATTTGACGTGTCAAATTAAAAGCTTATTTAACAAGTCAAAAAGTGCTATTTGCCGTGTATCTTTTTTGACACGCAAAGACCCAAACGGCGTTCCATAAGATTCGCACAATATCGTTCGCGAACTGCAGCAGCCCCCCAAATGATTCGTTCTCGAGTTCTATAAAAAAAAATTCAGAGGCAGGCTGTGTATGTTTTGGTTATATAAAGCTGTGTCCATCGATAACATTCTAGAATCAATTAACTGCATTCTTTCTAGCGCCATGCAGTCAATTATCAGTTCTAAACATGCATTTTCTTTGCTATGCTGTCTGCAGCATGATCTACTTTCCAAGGCTAAAGCATCGCGGAGAAAAGCGTTGTTACAGATTGCATAGGCCTAATAAAATCGGGATCCATTTTTTCCCCTTCAAATTATTCAGCTAACAAAGCGTACGCGTTTATTCCTTTTTTCTAACATGGGGTACGGCAGTACCCCCGCTTACCCTCTCAATTCGAGCACTGCTAGCTAGTACTCCTATATTTTAACTATTGTGTTGTCCCATGTTTCTGTTCATCTTGGTCAAGTCATGGTTGTAAATAAGAAGTGATTCTGAACTGAATTGCCTTGGGAAAGCATGTCCAAAAAAGTTTGTGGTTGAGAGGATCATGGCTATAACGTAAAAATTCATGAAAAACTAAATTAGCTTTTTGGTCTTAATTTAAGGTTAGGGTTAGGTGAAAAAAATCTGATTTTAAGAATACCTTTTTTATAAATAGGCAGGGTTTAGCATGTGGTAACTAGTGACGACCGAGGATCACTTACACTCCAGCAGCGATGCACTCGAGGAGCAGCTCCTCCCCCTGCAGGACAGTCTGGGAGCTGGACCTCCCGGCTGGAGACAGAAAGGTGGGGGCGGCCTCAGACACCATGCGGGCTGTGGAGGAAACACACCACACAGAGTTAGAACCATAGAGATAGATAGAGGATTCTAGTACACAAAAGCTTGTTTTAGCATGGGAAGCGCCATTGAGGACTTTCACCATTTTAAAGTAGTCAACTGGGTGGGACTTCCTATGGGTTTAAGTTGCAATATGTAACTTTTTGGGTGACCTGACCAAATTCACATAGAAATGTGAGTTATAGATCTGTCATTCTCATTGAAAGCAAGTCTAAGAAGCGGTAGATCTGTTCTATGAGCCTTATTTCTATGCTTCCTGTTAAGTTTACTTTCGGTTTTGTACGCCAGCTTCAAACAGTTAAAAATACAATACTTTTGGTTATTGAAAATATATTTCACAGTGGTTTAGATGGTACAATGATTCTCTACACCAGGGTTCTTCAATTCCGGTCCTGGAGGGCCGAAACACCTCTGTTTTTCATCCTCTCCTTCTAATCAGGGGCTAATTCAGACCTGGGACACCAGGTGAGTGCAATTAACTACCAGGTAGAAGTAAAAAACAGAAGTGTTTCGGCCCTCCAGGACCGGAATTGAAGAACCCTGCTCTACACCCTGAGTGCTTGTGCTAGAATTTTAGCAACCAGGAAATGGCGGAGCGATTTCTGCATATTGCATCTTTAAGGAAGGATCACATAATTCCATCCAGGTCACCTGGAGGGATCAGCCAATGAATTATACCTGTGAGGAAACATTCCATAACTGCAGGTGGCAGTAAATCGCCAACCTTGGCTTTATACCTGTTCAAATAACAGACTCTAGGTGGCAATGTGCACCCTTTCAGTTTGTTTGCCAACTCATAGAAGTAGTAGAACAAGAAAATCGACCACTTCAAATGGAGATGGCCTCAATGGCGCTGCCCGTGCTCTCACAGACACCAAAATGGGACAGATACAATGACGCGATGTCTATCTAAGTCTATGTTTAGAACTTTTGTCACTTAAATATCCTGACAGCATGGACTACAACTGTGGTTTGACAGAAAACAGTGGCGCCTAACTCATCCTGGGCCTGAAGACTGTGTGTCAAGGCAGACCAATGTTATAGAAGGGTCAGGTTGTTAAGACAAGGAGGTTGTTCATTCTTGACAGTATACTTAGTAAAAATTAAACACAACAAAAGAAGCAGAGCACACACTCACCACTGCACTAGGTCAGTAAGATCAGAGAAGAGCTATGGTGAGTCAGATTAGGGATAGTCTGAAATAAAACAATGTGGGGCAAACCAAAGTAACAGTTTATTAAGGAAGGTCAATTAGTACATAGTAAGTTAAGTAAATTATACAACATCCCTTGTGCCACATACCAATACTCACTTGTAAGGACTCTTACGGTTATAGGCATCTTCTGTTGGATGATGTTTTTGTAGGGGAAGCGTGCGTTGCAGCAGTAGTCGGTGGCAGAGTCATTGACGTAGACATTGGAGAAGTAGAGATCTCCATTCACCCCCATGGACACTCTACGGTCTTGTTTGATAGGCAGCATGACTGGGGGGTGGGGCTGGTGAGGCCAGTTGAAAGGTCTCCCCGATGAACCTGAAATTAAATACAAAGTTATGTATGCATTTCCTGGTAAGGTCATCTGGAGTCGATAGGATAAATACAGATAATGTTTGGGATAAGTACCATATTACAAAAATATGCACAAAATAATCAGTTCCGAACGAGAGATCGGTGGTTGTCATTAGTTATAGAATATCAATGCCATTCCTAGACATGATGCACTTCTGATTTGAGAATAGGAGATAGGCCTACTCACACTTGCTCATCCAGTAGGTTTCAGGTTTGGGAGGGCCTGGAGGAGGGCTGCAGTCCAGGACCAGAGGGAGACCAACACTCACCGTTACAGGTTCCAACACCTCTCTGGGCCACAGAGGGGACCCTGCCATGGAAACATAGGGTTAAGAGGACGAGGTTAGAGGCATTTAACACAGGGAGCAGAATCTTGCTGGGACATGGACTTATCTCAACACAATACCACTTTTGAGGTCTGAAAATGGCTGACAAATTTGATTTTGGAGTGATTTGTCCCTTTAGGCTTTGCTTGGTTCTGCCACCAAAGTTGAGCATTTTCAAGGTTTGAGGCCCTAGCTTTTCGAATGTACTCTGTGACAATGGATTCAAAAGCCTGAATGGAGTGGCAGCTTACTATAGATACGTAGGTTGATCTTGTTTGAGTATGCAGTGCCATACTCGTTGGTGGCAACACACTGGTACTCCCCCTCATAGGCCTCCGGGTCAGCCCAGGCATAGATGTCCAGCGTCCCCGAACGTCTCCTCATCGAGGCCTGAGGGTCCCGTGCCACATTGAAATACTTCCCATTACGCCTCCATGAGAAACTTAGGGATAAAGGCAAGTCATTTGGTTCAAGTAATTAAAAGAGTTGTACTACAGCTACTCACAATTTTTATATGGTTTTGAACTATAAAGAAAGTTCTATGGATGTGTCAGTTCTTACATTGGGTGGGGGGTGCCTTTGGCTTCACACTCAACGACCATGTTGTCTCTGGGGTCCACGACATGATCCTTCAACGACTGTTTTATAATGGTGGGAGGCTGTCTGACTGTAGGTTGACAAGTCAAAATGAAAGACCTGATTGCATTAGGATTGTACACTAATTTACATACTGTATTTGACAATATGCAGCACTGTAAAGTGTTATCACCATCTTGCAGGGACACAATAGGTTGTATTGACTTACTTTCCAGTGGGACGTCGATGGCAGACATTCCTTGCCATAACAGTATTAATAGAGTGAATCTGGCCAGCGTCCCCATCTCTACAGTGAATGGCCTCCACCAATCCTGTTGAACTGCTAGATGCCCTTATCTAGAAACTGTTTTATAAGTGACCGATTAAGCAATTCAAATGTTTCATAAAATAAAATGAAATGAAATATCATTACATTTATTGGACCAACTGTTTTGTAAGACAATGTTTTCTAGCACAAAACAACAAAATAAAATGAAATGCCATTTAGTTTCCAAACAGCAGTATTTAATCTCTGTCCCACTCAACAGTCTGCGCTGTCACATTCTCTGACAGAGTCTCTTTGTCACTGTTTCCAAACAATAGATCCACCAACGCAACACATGCCCAGGAATCAACTCCAGTCTCAAGCCATTATGAAAAACCAGCCTCCTTCACAGGACTACATTATGAAGCTTTACTTGAATCCCAAAGAAATATGTCACTACTATTTTACCCTGTTATTTATAAATATATATGATGCAAAGTGTAACAAAACAGATCATTGATCAGATTCATTGATCAACTCATCAACAACCATTATCAAAACTTTTCCTCCTCTTATTAGAACGCATTAACTCATTACATCTGCATTACCTTTCATTAGTATAATCCTTCAAGTGGAATCACAAGAGGTTTCCCTCTTGCCCATCATCTCCATGACTCTCCAATGCATTGAGTTTCTCCACAATTCCAATGTCCAGTTAATGCAGTAAACAGATAAAGTCCTTGGTGGTCAATCAGTCAATTTTGTTTCCTTGGTCAATCAAATAGCAGGAATCTGGAGAGGCAGAGCAGAGTTAACATCTCAGTAATAGAGTTTCTGTCTGTGCCATTGCCATTCTGCACTCTGCCCACCCATCTCATGAATTATGAATGAGCTCCCTTCGCCCCCCTCATCACCCACATCTCTGTGCCTGCCAAGCTCTCTCTCTCTCTCTCTCTCTCTCTCTCTCTCTCTCTCTCTCTCTCTCTCTCTCTCTCTCTCTCTCTCTCTCTCTCTCTCTCTCTCTCTCTCTCTCTCTCTCTCTCTCTCTCTCTCTCTCTCTCTCTCTCTCTCTCTCTCTCTCTCTCTCTCTCTCTCTCTCTCTCTCTCTCTCTCTCTCTCTCTCGTGTACACGCACATATTCGTTCAAAGAAATTTGTGAATAAGTATCATGGATAGTTTTAACAATGAGATTATAAAATGTGGTTTGAGTGGAATGATTGAGCACTGCTTGGAATTGGAATGACTGACATTGTTGAGGTTTGGCCATGACATAATTTGCAAGGAAAGAAAGATGATGGTTGTCACAACCATAGATATAGAACCTCGATACATGGTCTGTGGTCACAACCTTGTATGCTAACTCATTTGATGATGCCTATCTAGGGGGAACTTATGAGGGAAACCAGACAGAATTGTTTGTATTTACCTCAAAGCTGTGTAACAACAATGCTTTATCTCTATTGCAGTCCCACACACTGCTTATGGGTTTATTCATAAGGAGCAATTTCAGTGCCAAAAATAATTACACAGAAATACTCAGTGTACTCAGTGGAAACACAAGCCAGCCCATAGTCTGCACATGGTTTGCATTTGTATTAGTTTTGATGACATCAATGATGTGGGCCTTATTGTTGGCTATTGAAAACAAGGGAACAGAGTATGAGTGCAATGTTTGTCTCAAATGAATTATATATGCAAGAAAAAACTCTGGCAAATGATCTCATCATAAAGGCTGTTACAAGGAATGAAATATAGGACTGTTTTATAGGCAAAACAGAGGCATATTTGTATCAAGCAATGTCTGTTGTGTCTGTTCGTGAACTGTGTTGAAAGCGATTTTATGGTGTCTAACCCTCTGGCCAAATTAACTTCCTTTTGTGCGAAAACAAAAAGAAACACTTCACTTGTTTGCACTCTGGCCACCTTCCCACTATTGTCTCCTTCCAATATGTAGCTCATCAGCATTTTCTATTCCCATTCTATTCTATACTCAACCACTCTAATACAGTACACCTCACAGGTGGCTGGTGGCACCTTAATTGGGGAGGACGGGCTCATAGTAATGGCTGGAACAGAGATAAATGGAATGGAATCAAACACATCAAAGTCATGGATACCACTCCATTCACTCCATTCCAGCCTCCTGTGGTACACCCAAGCAAGAACAATCATTCAGACTGACTGACATCCTCAGAAAGGGCAAAGGTCAAAGCCATTCAGCGGAGGACCCTTCAGGGAAACTAAATGCTTTCTTTTCTAGAAACAGCACAGGACTCTAGAAGAGGCCTCTGTCTCTGTGGCCGTCTCAAGCCTCTCTACATAGTTCTGACCCGTGTAGGCTAGGCGCCCAGGAATGCAGACACAGCACTAATTCATGGATATGTACTGTTCTCTATGCTAAAATGGACAAACACGAATGGTGAGGGTAAGATGGAAACCAAACCAATGAATTATCTCTGCCTATTATTGCTAAAGAATCTTAAGGGTTTCACTGTAAGCAATCATTTGGATAGCCATTGCAACGGGGGCTTGGAGTCACAGATCAAGACCAGTTCTGACCATGACCATGATGTCAACCACTGAGGCCCCTGCAATAACAGACATATAACAGTGTCACAGGAATGAGAATAGAACTTGAGCATGGCTCAGCCACTTGTACTGGTCTGGGCTATTCCCCCCACGTCATCTTGATTGAAACAGAACTTGAGTCCCCTCACAAAGGAAACAAAAGCGAAAAAGTATGTTCAGCTTGGCTCTTGGCATGGCCTCTTTCTTCCTATGCATTTGACTTCAGCAGGGTTTCAGTCTGACCAGTGCCATGCACCAGATTGCACAGTGTGAAGGGCTCGAGAGGCGGACGGAGGCAGCTCCGTGAGGACAACAAGGTCTCTATGTCCTGTGGGTCCCCTTTGGCACGTGTGGCTAGGGCTTGGCTAGGAGCAGATGGCATGTGGGAGGATTTCTCCATCTCTACACAAGCTGCCTGTTCAGGAACAGAGTCAGAGACAACCCATTACTCAATCCACAAGCAGCGTCACTAGGCCTACACCAGTGAGGAGGAGGGGTTGTGGGAGGGGAGACATTCCTCTAGAGCAAGGACCTATCTCTACATACAAAGGAGTATTCTTAAGGTAACATCAGGTGGCAGGTGCAATACTGAGCATCATCTTCATTTGGACTCTGCTGGAGTGCTTAGATAACCCTATAATGCTCTGTTTCTCCTGACTGTTACCGGTAGTTAGAAGTTTAAGCCTGGTTTAAGCCTGGACCATTTAAAGTGCCATGAAAATCAAATGAACTTGGACAAGTATAAACAAGCAGGCTACCAAGACTGTGTCATTGTAACTGTGATCTTCAATCAAAAGCAAATACTGTATGTCTGCAAAAGAGACAGGGCTAAAATTAGGCCAATACCAAAACAGTGAGTGCATCTAAATGCATGCCAACAACTTCTATGGGGAATCGTGGGAACCCAAAAAAATATACAAATTTTTAAAATATATATACAGTACCAGTCAAAAGTTTGGACACACCTACTCATTGAAGGGTTTTTATTTATTTTTACTATTTTCAACATTGTTGAATAATAGTGAAGACATCAAAACTATGAAATAACACATATTGAATCATGTAGTAACCAAAAAAGTGTTAAACAAAATATATTTTATATTAGAGATTCTTCAAAGTAGCCCCCCTTTGCCTTGATGACAGCTTTGCACACTCTTGGCATTCTCTCAACCAGCTTCACCTGGAATGCTTTTCCAACAGTCTTGAAGGAGTTCCCACATATGCTGAGCACTTGTTAGCTGCTTTTCCTTCACTCTGCGGTCCAACTCATCCCAAACCATCTCAATTGAGTTGAGGTCGAGTGATTGTGGAGGCCAGGTCATCTGATGCAGCACTCCATCACTCTCCTTCTTGGTCAAATAGCCTTACACAGCCTGGAGGTGTGTTTTGGGTCATTGTCCTGTTGAAAAACAAATGATAGTCCCACTAAGCGCAAACCAGATGGGATGGCGTATCGCTGCAAAATGCTGTGGTAGCCATGCTGGTTAAGTGTGCTTTGAATTCTAAATAAATCACAGACAGTGTCACCAGCAAAGCACCCCCACACCATCACACCTCCTGCTCCATGCTTCACTGTGGAACCACACATGCTAAGTTCATCTGTTCACCGACTCTGTGTCTCACAAAGACACAGCTGTTGGAACCAAAAATCTCAAATTTGGACTCTTCAGACCAAAGGACAGATTTCCACCGGTCTAATGTCCATTGCTCGTGTTTCTTGGCCCAAGCAAGTCTCTTCTTGTTATTGGTGTCCTTTAGTAGTGGTTTCTTTGCAGCAATTCGACCATGAAGGCCTGATTCACGGAGTCTCATCTGAACAGTTGATGTTGAGATGTGTCTGTTACTTGAACTCTGTGAAGCATTTATTTGGGCTGCAATCTGAGGTGCAGTTATTCTAATAAACGTATCCTCTGCAGCAGAGGTACAGTGAGGGAAAAAAGTATTTGATCCCCTGCTGATTTTGTACGTTTGCCCACTGACAAAGAAATGATCAGTCTATAATTTTAATGGTAGGTTTATTTGAACAGTGAGAGACAGAATAACAACAAAATAATCCAGAAAAACGCATGTAGAAATTTTTTATAAATTGATTTGCATTTTAATGAGGGAAATAAGTATTTGACCCCGTCTCAATCAGAAAGATTTCTGGCTCCCAGGTGTCTTTTATGCAGGTAACGAGCTGAGATTAGGAGCACACTCTTAAAGGGAGTGCTCCTAATCTCAGCTTGTTATCTGTATAAAAGACACCTGTCCACAGAAGCAATCAATCAATCAGATTCCAAACTCTCCACCATGGCCAAGACCAAAGAGCTATCCAAGGATGTCAGGGACAAGAATATAGACCTACACAAGGCTGGAATGGGCTACAAGACCATC
This sequence comes from Coregonus lavaretus, assembly GCF_964263955.1. NCBI lineage: Eukaryota > Metazoa > Chordata > Actinopteri > Salmoniformes > Salmonidae > Coregonus > Coregonus lavaretus. Next base: position 29,738,853 of record NC_140007.1, on the reverse strand, counting down.
GCCAAGCAGCTTGGTGAGAAGGTGACAACAGCTGGTGCGATTATTCGCAAATGGAAGAAACACAAAATAACTGCCAATCTCCCTCGGCCTGCGGCTCCATGCAAGATCTCACCTCGTGGAGTTGCAATGATCATGAGAACGGTGAGGAATCAGCCCAGAACTACACGGGAGGATCTTGTCAATGATCTCAAGGCAGCTGGGACCATAGTCACCAAGAAAACAATTGGTAACACACTACGCTGTGAAGGACTGAAATCCTGCAGCGCCCGCAAGGTCCCCCTGCTCAAGAAAGCACATATACATGCCCGTCTGACGTTTGCCAATGAACATCTGAATGATTCAGAGGAGAACTGGGTGAAAGTGTTGTGGTCAGATGAGACCAAAATGGAGCTCTTTGGCATCAACTCAACTCGCCGTGTTTGGAGGAGGAGGAATGCTGCCTATGACCCCAAGAACACCATCCCCACCGTCAAACATGGAGGTGGAAACATTATGCTAAGGGTTGTTTTTCTGCTAAGGGGACAGGACACCTTCACCGCATCAAAGGGACGATGGACGGGGCCATGTACCGTCAAATCTTGGGTGAGAACCTCCTTCCCTCAGTTAAGGCATTGAAAATGGGTTGTGGATGGGTATTCCGGCATGACAATTACCCAAAACACATGGCCAAGACAACAAAGGAGTGGCTCAAGAAGAAGCACATTAAGGTCCTGGAGTGGCCTAGCCAGTCTCCAGACCTTAATCCCATAGAAAATCTGAGGGAGGGAGCTGAAGGTTTGAGTTGCCAAACGTCAGCCTCGAAACCTCAATGACTTGGAGAAGATCTGCAAAGAGGAGTGGGACAAAATCCCTCCTGAGATGTGTGCAAACCTGGTGGCCAACTACAATAAATGTCTGACCTCTGTGATTGCCAACAAGGGTTTTGCCACCAAGTACTAAGTAATGTTTTGCAGAGGGGTCAAATACTTATTTCCCTCATTAAAATGCAAATCAATTTATAACATTTTTGACATGCGTTTTTCTGGATTTTTTTGTTGTTATTCTGTCTCTCACTGTTCAAATAAACCTACCATTAAAATTATAGACTGATCATTTCTTTGTCAGTGGGCAAACGTACAAAATCAGCAGGGGATCAAATACTTTTTTCCCTCACTGTAACTCTGGGTCTTCCTTTCCTGTGGCGATCCTCATGAGTGCCAGTTTCATCATAGCGCTTGATGGTTTTTGCGACTGCACATGAAGAAACTGACCTTCATGTCTTAAAGTAATGATGGACTTGTCACGGTTCAGACAGACGACCAGAGGACCACAATTGCGTCACACCAGAAAGTTTATTAAACTTAAGGGAAAAGGGAAGTAGGGAGTGAATGAAGGCTCCAGGGGTAACAGGGATCCCGTCCAATGCGCTGGGTCTGTGCCCCCCCCAGTGGCAGCGATGCGTCCTATGAAGCCGGTGGTGGGTGGTCCAGAAGTCCTGGGGGGGGGAGACACAGACACAACAGGGCGGAATGAAACCAGGCAGCAGTACAGTTCAAGGGAAATCCAAAATACGTAGTAGCAAGGCAGAAGGCTGGTCAGAGTTACCGGGATTGAAGAGTAGTCAGGAGTCGTAATGGCAGAAGCAGGTCTGGATCTCCTGAGGCAGAAGAGTATCCAAAAAACAGGCAGGTCCGGGGTCACAAAACCAGGGTGAGCCAGAAGCGCGAGCAAACAGGTTCCGGGTGTGAGCTTTGCAGACGATCTGACACCGGAGAGCTGAAAGACAGGGCCTTAAATACTGGGAGAGGTAGTGGGTAATGCAGCGCAGCTGGCAGAGTAATTAGAGCAGAGCAGAGCAGGGACAGGTGGAGCTAGTTAGGCTGAGTAGAGAGAGTGGTGAGCAGAGTGGAAGAAAATTAAGGTGGTAACCCGGTGGAGTGAGAGGCCCATGACAGAACCCCCCCCCCAAGGGACGGCCCCAGAAGTCCCAAGAGCAACACCACGCCGGGCGGGAGGAGGGGAGCCGGAGGAGGGCTAGAACTCCTCCGAACGGTCCGAGTGAACGTCCTCATCCTCGGAGGAAGCCGGAGGGCCGTGGTCGGGAGATGGGACAGGTCCCGAGACAGGATCAGGCACAGGACAGGAAGCCGAGCGGGCCGGACGGTTAGGGACCCCTCTGGGGCGGCCCCTACGGATTGCAGGTTGATCAGGATGCCGTTGGTGGAAAGCGGTGATGAGAGTCCTATCCACAATCCGACTAGCTGGCACCCAGGTCCTCTCCTCAGGTCCATAGCCCTCCCAGTCAATGAGGTACTGGAGACCCCTACCCCTCCGTCTGGACCGAAGCAGGCGGCGGACGGTGTAAACCAGACCACCATCGACGAGCCGTGGAGGAGGAGGACCAGGCGCAGCAGGGACCAGCGGACTCTCATGGATGGGCTTAATCTTAGACACATGGAAAGTGGGGTGCACCCTCAGGGAATTAGGCAGTTGGAGCCGGACAGCAGTTGGGCTAATCACTCTTATGATAGGGAATGGGCCAATGAACCGAGGTGCCAGCTTCTGCGACTCCACCCTGAGTGGCAGGTTCTTCGATGACAACCACACCCTTTGACCAACATGGTAGGTGGGAGCAGGAATTCTCCGACGGTTGGCCCCGGTAGTGTAGCTGGCAACGGATCTGAGGAGTGTGGCTCGGGCTTGTGACCAGGTGCGGCGACATCGACGGGCAAAAGCAAGTGCAGATGGGCAAGTAACCTCCTCTTCCTGGCTGGCAAATAGAGGAGGCTGGTATCCATAAACACATTGGAAAGGGGACATACCGATGGCAGAGCAGGTCAGAGAATTGTGTGCGTACTCCACCCATGTCAATTGCTGCGACCAGGAGTGGGGGTTGCGTGAAGTCATGCATCGCAGTGCCTTCTCGAGCTCCTGATTAGCCCGCTCTGACTGCCCATTGGATTGGGGATGGAACCCGGAAGTCAGACTGACTGTGGCTCCCAGCAGGTGACAGAACTCCTTTCAAAAAGCGGAGGAGAATTGTGGACCACGGTCAGAAACTACATCCTTTGGCAGTCCGTGGATCCGGAAGACGTGTTCCAGGACCACCTGGGCGGTCTCCTTGGCGGTTGGGAGCTTGGGGAGGGGAATGAAGTGTGCCATCTTGCTGAAACGGTCAACGATGGTGAGAATGACGGTCATGCCACTTGAAGGGGGCAGCCCCGTGACAAAGTCAAGGGCGATGTGAGACCAGGGACGTCTGGGCACAGGCAGGGGCTGCAGCAATCCGGCTGGGGGCTGGCAGGACGACTTGTGTTGGTTGCAGATGGGGCAGGCTTGGACGAATTCCCGTACATCCTTCCTCAGAGAGGGCCACCAGAACCTCTGGGCGAGCAGGTTGTAAGTGCGGGTGGAGCCAGGGTGACAAGCTAGGCGGGAGTCATGTCCCCACTGAACGACCTGGGACCTCAGGTCTTCGGGGACAAAAAGGCGGTCAGCTGGGCAAGTGCTGGGACCTGGCTGGTTACGGAGAGCCTCCAGCACCTGTTCCTCAACAGCCCAGGTCAGAGCTGCAACGATGCAGGGACTTGGCAGAATCGACACAGGGTCCTTGGAGGGGGTGTCATCCTTCTGGAATTGACGGGAGAGGGCGTCTGGCTTGGTGTTGCGTGATCCAGGCCGGTATGACAGAGTGAAATTAAACCTGGTGAAGAACAGGGCCCAGCGGGACTGCCTGGAGTTCAACCGTTTGGCCGTGCGGATGTACTCCAAGTTCTTATGATCGGTCCAAACGAGAAATGGAATGGTGGACCCCTCCAGCCAGTGACGCCACTCCTCCAAGGCAAGCTTCACAGCCAGCAGCTCACGGTTCCCTATGTCGTAATTGCACTCAGAGGGGGACAACCGACGTGAGAAAAAGGCACAGGGATGGAGCTTCCTATCCTCCGCAGCCCACTGAGAAATCACAGCACCAACTCCCACATCCGAGGCGTCCACCTCCACAATGAATTGCCGGTCCACATCAGGCATCTGGAGGATGGGAGCGGAGGTGAACCTCACCTTGAGGGTACTGAAGGCTTTGTCGGCTGCTGGGGTCCAGGTGAAGGGTTGCTTGGTGCTGGTTAGAGCAGTGAGAGGGGCAGCAACGGTACTGTAGTTCCGGATAAACTTCCTATAGAAGTTAGCAAACCCCAGAAACTGTTGCAGCTTCTTTCTGTTCTCCGGAACAGGCCATGAAGTGACTGCTGATACTTTGGCAGGATCCATTTGGATACTTCCCTCTGCCACTATGTACCCCAGGAAGGCCACTGTCTTGACGTGAAACTCACATTTCTCTGCCTTGGCGTAGAGGGAATTCTCCAGAAGACGATGAAGGACTTGCTGGACATGGCGGGTGTGTTCAGACAGGTTTCTGGAGTAGATTAAGATGTCATCCAGGTAAACGAAGACAAACTTGTTTAACATGTCCCGCAGTACATCATTCACTAGAGCCTGGAACACAGCAGGAGCATTGGTGAGGCCAAAAGGCATAACCAGATACTCGTAGTGGCCTGTTGGTGTATTGAATGCGGTTTTCCATTCATCTCCCTCCCGGATCCGCACTAGGTGGTAAGCGTTTCTGAGATCCAACTTGGTAAAAACAGTGGCTCCCTGGAGCAACTCAAAAGCAGAGGTGAGCAGAGGCAGAGGGTAACGGTTTTTCACTGTGATGTCGTTGAGTCCCCTGTAGTCGATGCAGGGGCGAAGAGATCCGTCCTTCTTCCCCACAAAGAAGAAGCCAGCACCAGCAGGAGATGAAGATGAACGGATTAATCCTGCGGACAGAGAGCCATTGATGTAGTCCTCCATGGACTTTCTTTCAGGAGCAGACAACGAATAAAGACGACCCTTTGGAGGAGCTGTTCCAGGGAGGAGGTCGATGGCACAGTCGTACGGTCGGTGAGGGGGCAGAGATGTGGCTCTTGCTTTGTTAAACACCTCTCTGAGACCATGGTAGCATTCTGGGACATTGGAGAGGTCAGGAGCGGAGTTAGTAGGTACTGGCCGAGGGGGTAGTGCGGCAGCAAGCAGGCAGGTTCGGTGGCAGTCCTCTCCCCACTCCCTGATCACCCCGGTCACCCAGTCGAGCTGAGGGTTGTGCCGGCGGAGCCATGGGTAACCCAGGATGAGGGGTTGGCCTGGAGAGGGGAGCAGGTGAAACTGGATAGTTTCTTGATGGTTTCCGGACAGACCCATCGAGACCGGGGCCGTGACATGAGTGACCGATCCGAGTAAGTGTCCGTCCAGTGCCCGGGCAGGAATAGGAGGTGTCAAACGGAGGTTCTCCAGTCCCAGTTGGCGTGCCAGCTTGATGTCCATTATGTTGGCTTCGGCGCCAGAATCCACCAGAGCAGCCAGGGTGTGAGTTGAGTCAGAGAGGCGGAGGTGAACTTGCAGCAGGGGTTTGCGGTCGGAGGACTGGATGGTCATTGAACTCAACCGGACTCCCCCTATGCCCGGTGAGCTTCGGCCCTTTAAAGGGCAGGTTACCACACGATGTCCCTCACCTCCACAATAGAGGCAGAGGTTTGAGGTGAAGCGGCGCTGGCGCTCTGCAGGAGTGAGGGAGGCTCGCCCAATCTCCATAGGCTCAGACTGATCAAGCTGACCTGGGTGAGTGGCAGTAGATGACAGGAGCCCAGTCGGATCTCTCCGAATGCCGGTAGTAGGTGGACCTTGGCGCCCCCTCTCACGACGACGGGTCTGTATCCTTCTGTCGATCCTGACAGTCAGTGCGATGGCTTCATCAAGAGTGGAAGGCAGTTCATGGGAGACCAACTCGTCCTTGATATAGTCAGCCAAACTATGGAAGAACGCGTCCACCAACGATGGTGTGTTCCAAGAACTTCGTCTAGCCAGGGTTCGGAAGTCGATGGAATGGTCTGCGACTGTACGTCTGCCTTGTCGAATACTGAACAGTTCACGAGACGCCTCTGCGGTGGGTGAATCCAGGTCAAACACCTTCAGCATCTCCTCAGCAAACAGGTCGAAGGTTGCACATGCGGGGGTTTGACGTTCGAACTCTGCTGTTCCCCAGAGTCGAGCTCGGCCCGTCAGGTGAGTGATGGCATACCCAACTTTAGCCCCCTCCGTGGCGAAGGTCCTTGGCTGCAAGGAGAACTGAAGTCGGCAGCTAGTCAGGAATGGCCGGACCTGGGTTGAATCGCCGTTGAACCGCTCGGGGTTTCCAATCTTGGGTTCCGGAGCAGCGGCTGCAATGACCGGGGCAGGTAACTCGGGGGCTGGGCTGGTGGGCAGACTGGCTGGGGTAAGGTTGGTGAGGAGTTGAATGATCATGGCGAGTTGTTGTTGCTGCTGCTGGAACTGCTGCTCATGCTCATCGGTTTCCATGTCGGGGAAAGTGTGCGCTGAGTCCATAATGGTCAGATCGTACTGTCACGGTTCAGACAGACGACCAGAGGACCACAATTGCGTCACACCAGAAAGTTTATTAAACTTAAGGGAAAAGGGAAGTAGGGAGTGAATGAAGGCTCCAGGGGTAACAGGGATCCCGTCCAATGCGCTGGGTCTGTGCCCCCCCCAGTGGCAGCGATGCGTCCTATGAAGCCGGTGGTGGGTGGTCCAGAAGTCCTGGGGGGGGGAGACACAGACACAACAGGGCGGAATGAAACCAGGCAGCAGTACAGTTCAAGGGAAATCCAAAATACGTAGTAGCAAGGCAGAAGGCTGGTCAGAGTTACCGGGATTGAAGAGTAGTCAGGAGTCGTAATGGCAGAAGCAGGTCTGGATCTCCTGAGGCAGAAGAGTATCCAAAAAACAGGCAGGTCCGGGGTCACAAAACCAGGGTGAGCCAGAAGCGCGAGCAAACAGGTTCCGGGTGTGAGCTTTGCAGACGATCTGACACCGGAGAGCTGAAAGACAGGGCCTTAAATACTGGGAGAGGTAGTGGGTAATGCAGCGCAGCTGGCAGAGTAATTAGAGCAGAGCAGAGCAGGGACAGGTGGAGCTAGTTAGGCTGAGTAGAGAGAGTGGTGAGCAGAGTGGAAGAAAATTAAGGTGGTAACCCGGTGGAGTGAGAGGCCCATGACAGGACTGTCATTTCTCTTTGCTAATTTGAGCTGTTCTTGCCATAATATGGACTTGGTCTTTTACTAAATAGGGCTATCTTCTGTATACCACCCCTACCTTGTCACAATACAACTGATTGGCTGAAATGCATTAAGAAGGAAATCAATTCCACAAATTAACAAGGCACACCTGTTAATTGAAATGCATTCCAGGTGACTACCTCATGAAGCTGGTTGAGAGAATGCCAAGAGTGTGCAAAGCTGTCATCAAGGTAAAGGGTGGCTACTTTAAAGAATCTCAAATATAAAATATATTTTGATTTGTTTCAAACTTGGTTACTACATGATTCCATATGTGTTATTTCAATAGTTTTGATGTCTTCACTATTATTCTACAATGTAGAAAATAGTAAAAATATAGAAAAACCCTTGACTGGTACTGTATATTATAAATATATATTGTATATATATTATTCACTAAACTGCTGATTCAGTGGAAGAACCTCCCTCTTCTCATCTCGAAGGAGGATGAGATCATTTAAAGCTTGACCATGCCTCTGATTCCTTCTTACAAGCAGCTAGAAGAGCACTCAGTCACACACAGTAATACAAAGACAGTTGTCATGGAATAAGATCTCAACATCTATCCAGGACTTAAAGGTACAGTCCGTACGATGGGCACAACTCTCGTTTCAGGTCTATAAAATATATATATAAATGGAATGGAATTAAATTATTTGTTCCAAAGTCTTCAGAGACAACAAAAATATAATCAATGGTGAAGGTAAGAGTCCTATTCTTCAACAATCACAGGGTAGCCTATATTAGTTGAAGTTACTATGAGCAACAGAAAATCTTTTGCACCAAGATCGCACCAATATTTCTTGCATTTAAATTCAAAGGCATTTATAATTGCCAAAATACATGAAATACAAGAAAATAAAACAAAAGTTACCTGGAGAATTAGGTTGCTGTATTTGTTCAGTCTCTTTCTACCTACAGTTGCAGCTACGGTGTTTCTCCTCTGCTGCTCTCTCTGTGAACTCAGAGCAGCTTCTCCGGTCTTAACATCAGTGTTGTGAATTAATTATTTCCAACCACATGCAGAACATGTTATATCGATATTCAATTAGGACTTTTGAGGTTAAAATTAGGTCAAACTCTCTGGTCACACGACATGTCAAATGGGCACCATAATGTGTCCTTTGTGTAATACGGATACAAAGATAACGTCATTTCCATCCATTGTGATAGCAAAAGTGATGGCAGACTTCACAAGTCAGTTGAATGGAAACAAAGGTCATAACATGTAATTAATTCATACGTCAACTTTAATAGGGGAAATTGGATAAAAGTGTATATGTCAAGTAATTTCATGCCTTTTGTTATCTGTGCTATTACAGAGTGAAAGGCGGGGATTACTGACCTTGTGTCTTCTCTCTGGCTGGCACGGACACACTCATTCTCTCTCTCACAAGGCCTTTCTGTCCCAAACAAAGTGTGTCTTACACTGACTGACCACTGACCAGGGAGGGTACGGCCTCTAGATGCAGGCAGGCTGCCGTTAACCCCTCACACTCCAGCAGTACACAGTCAATACTACACATGACTTACTGCTTTTTAATTGCTCAGTTGTTGCATCATCAACACCAATCCAAGTCTAGGATGGGAATGACTGGGTCTGAGAGATGCGAGATAAGTCACTACTTGAATGTAAAGGCTTCAGCTGAGCACAATAGCCCAACAGAGGCCAGACATTTCACAATTATGTGAGAGACAAGTTGCTGTATACATAAAAAAAAACAGTACATAATTTTCCAATAAATAATATATATTTTACATTTACAAACATGTTATAATATGAGATAACGTATAACACATCACTAGGTACACTAATTCCCTCAGTGCAAAAATCTCTTCAACATTATGGTCAGATGTCCAACCTTAACACTAACCTTAACCCTTTAACCTAACTCCTAAACTTAACCCTAACCTTAACCCTAACCACTAGTCATATCATATGTTTTGCAAATTTGTAATAGGGATGCAAATTTCAGTAAGTTTTGCTGCCGACTAACTGACCCACATTAACCGGTCAACAAACGGTTACATGGAAAATTAATTCTGATCAATTCTAAATAAATTCCATTTAATTACCACACAAATTCCATGAAATATGATAGAATGACTAACAATATAAATATGTAGGCTACAGCAGCCTAGAGGTGGGTAAATAGTGGTTTCTTCCCTGTCTTCTCTGGCGAATGATGAAAAACTGTAGGCTACATGTGTGCACTGCAGAGGCCCATTGACAACTTCAGAACGTCACAACATTGAAACAATTATTCACCTGTCTGCCTTGATGTTCATAAAACTCCACTGACCTGCTCTTGCGCAGTGGAACCCAGAACGATATGTGACCACTTGGTTACAGCGACACCATTCTGCTGAGGACACCCAAACCAGAGTGGCCACCATAAAGCCCAAAAGCCTTACCCTCTCTGGAAATTGCTGTAGCCCTGCTTTGGATCTTTAGCCTACATTGACTGTTGGTTGAGATGCAGGGCCCGTTAGGGTAGGCTATGTCAGGGTGGGAAATTGGACATTTGAATTGGGCCAAATTAGAGGTAATGATGCATTTAGGTAGATTCATAAATACACCACACCAAAAGCTTGATTTTATGGCTGTATTAAAAAAAAAGAATTTGCTGCAATTCTACGTATTAAGGATTTATGTTCAGTACTTGGTCAATTGATTTGATGCAAATAAATGATATGAATTAATAGTTCAGCCCTCTGTTTTCTTTTATTCTGTAATAGGTATATTGTAACAATGTGTTCAAGCTAATCAAATACGTTTATTTAGTGCTGTCCTTTTAGAACCACGAAGGGCGCTCCAATCATTTAAAAATAATAACACTCAGGTCTGTTGCCTATGCCTAATAGTCCTACTGATCACTTATTATTATTATTACTACAAATAGAAGATCATCACTTCTCATATTGGTGCTTGTTTAGTAAAGTTAGATCAACGCTGAATCAATATCTTGCAAGATCACATAACGATTAATTAGGATTTTATATAGCAGAACCAAATAGCATAGCAGGCCTATAACATTACTGTTACAGCAAGAACATCTAATTTCTAATAAGATTTTAGCAGGAGCCAACTTTGGTTTTAGAAGTGGGGGGACATACAGTTGAAGTCGGAAGTTTACATACACCTTAGCCAAATACATTTAAACTCAGTTTTTCACAATTCCTGACATTTAATCCTAGTAAAAAGTCCCTGTTTTAGGTCAGTTAGGATCACCACTTTATTTGAAGAATGTGAAATGTCAGAATAATAGTAGAGAGAATGATTTATTTCAGCTTTTATTTCTTTCATCACATTCCCAGTGGGTCAGAAGTTTACATACACTCAATTAGTATTTGGTAGCATTGCCTTTAAATTGTTTAACTTTTGTCAAACGTTTCGGGTAGCCTTCCACAAGCTTCCCACAATAAGTTGGGTGAATTTTAGCCCATTCCTCCTGAAAGAGCTGGTGTAACTGAGTCAGGTTTGTAGGTCTCCTTGCTTGCACACGCTTTTTCTGTTCTGCCCACAAATGTTCTATAGGATTGAGGTCAGGGCTTTGTGATGGACACTCCAATAGCTTGACTTTGTTGTCCTTAAGCCATTTTGCCACAACTTTGGAAGTATGCTTGGGGTCATTGTCCATTTGGAAGACCCATTTGCGACCAAGCTTTAACTTCCTGACTGATGTCTTGAGATGTTGCTTCAATATCTCCACATAATTTTCCTTCCTCATGATGCCATCTATTTTGTGAAGTGCACCAGTCCCTCCTGCAGCAAAGCACCCCCACAGCTACTACCCCTGTGCTTCACGGTTGGGATGGTGTTCTTTGGCTTGCAAGACCCCCCTTTTTCCTCCAAACATAATGATGGTCATTATGGCCAAACAGTTCTATTTTTGTTTCATCATACCAGAGGACATTTCTCCAAAAAGTAAGATCTTTGCAGTTGCAAACCGTAGTCTGGCTTTTTTATGGTGGTTTTGGAGCAGTGGCTTCTTCCTTGCTGAGCGGCCTTTCAGGTTATGTCGATATAGGACTCATTTTACTGTGGATATAGATACTTTTGTACCTGTTTCCTCCAGCATCTTCACAAGGTCATTTGCTGTTGTTCTGGGATTGATTTGCACTTTTCGCACCAAAGTACGTTCATCTCTTGGAGACAGAACGCGTCTCCTTCCTGAGCGGTATGACGGCTGCGTGATCCCATGGTGTTTATACTTGCGTACTATTGTTTGTACAGATGAATGTGGTACCTTCAGGCGTTTGGAAATTGCTCCCAAGGATGAACAAGACTTGTGGAGGTCTACAAATGTTTTTATGAGGTCTTGGCTGATTTCTTTTGATTTTCCCATGATGTCTGTCACACCCTGGCTCTGGGACTCTATATGTTGAGCCAGGGTGTGTTCATTCTATGTGTTGTATTTCTATGTTGGGAGTTCTAGTTTGTTTATTTCTATGTTGGTCTGAGTGACTCCCAATCAGAGGCAACGAGTGTCAGCTGTGGCTGGTTGTCTCTGATTGGGAGCCATATTTAAACTGTCTGTTTTTCCCTTTGTGTTTGTGGGTTCTTGTTCCAGTTGGTTGTGTTTGTACCGTGGACTTCACGAGTCGTTTGTTGTTTTGTTGATTGTCCGTATTTATTACTAAAGATAAATAAACATGTTCGTTCATCACGCTGCGCCTAGGTCTACTCCTTACGACGATCGTGACAGAAGAACCCACCATCACAGGACCAAGCAGCGTGTCCAGGAGCAGGCAGCCTGGACGTGGGAGCAGATCTTAGACGGGCAGGGGTCCTGGACCTGGGAGGAAATCCTGGCCGGGATGGATCGCCGGCCATGGTGTGAGACGGTAGAGGCGCGACGGAGAGAGGAGCAACGGCGTAATCTGTATCGTCGTCGGACGGACGAGAGGCAACCCCAAAACATTTTTAGGGGGGGGCACAGGGCATGGACGACGGGGCTGACGGAGGCAGAAAAGGGGCGTATTCAGAAGGCCACCAGGTTACGGGGGCCACTGGTCAAAGTAGGGAAAGAAGGTTTAGAGGCACGGCGAGAGGTACTGGGGTGTGTTACCAGTCCGGTCCGGCCCGTTCCAGATCCCGGGGTAGAGCCAGTGGTGTGTGTCCCCAGTACGGTCCGGCCTGTTACGGCCCCTCGCACCAAGTGTACGGTGCGCGTCGCCAGCCCGGCCCGGCCTGTTCCTGCCTCTCGCACCAAGCCTACGGGGCGTGTCGCCAGCCCGGCCCGGCCTGTTCCTGCCCCTCGCACCAAGCCTACGGTGTGCGTCGCCAGCCCGGTCCGGCCTGTTCCTGCCCCTCGCACCAAGCCTACGGTGTGCGTCGCCAGCCCGGTCCGGCCTGTTCCTGCCCCTCGCACCAAGCCTACGGTGTGCGTCGCCAGCCCGGTCCGGCCTGTTCCTGCCCCTCGTACCAAGCCTACGGTGTGCGTCGCCAGCCCGGTCCGGCCTGTTCCTGCCCCTCGCACCAAGCCTACGGTGTGCGTCGCCAGCCCGGTCCGGCCTGTTCCTGCCACTCGCACCAAGCCTACGGTGCGCGTCGCCAGCCCGGCCCGGCCTGTTCCTGCCACTCGCACCAAGTCTACGGTGCGCGTCGCCAGCCCGGCCCGGCCTGTTCCTGCCACTCGCACCAAACCTACGATGTGCGTCGCCAGCCCGGCCCGGCCTGTTCCTGCCACTCGCACCAAAGCTACGGTGCGCGTCGCCAGCCCGGCCCGGCCTGTTCCTGCCACTCGCACCAAGCCAGGGGTGCGAGTCGTCAGCCTGGTCCAGCCTGTTCCTGCCACTCGCACCAAGCCAGGGGTGCGAGTCGTCAGCCTGGTCCAGCCCGTTCCTGCTACTCGCACCAAGCCAGGGGTGCGAGTCGTCAGCCTGGTAAAGCCCGTTGCTGCTCCACGCACCAAGCCAGGGGTGCGAGTCGTCAGCCCGGTAAAGCCCATTCCGGCTCCACGCACCAAGCCAGGGGTGCGCATCGTCAGCCCGGTCCGGCCCGTTGCTGCTCCACGCACCAAGCCAGGGGTGCGAGTCGTCAGTCCGGTGAGGCCCGTTCCGGCTCCACGCACCAAGCCAGGGGTGCGCATCGTCAGCCCGGTCCGGTCCGTTCCTGCTTCACGCACCAAGCCAGGGGTGCGTATCGTCAGCCCGGTCCGGCCCGTTGCTGCTCCACGCACCAAGCCAGGGGTGCGCATCGTCAGCCCGGTCCGGTCCGTTCCTGCCTCACGCACCAAGCCAGGGGTGCGCGTCGTCAGTCCGGCACAACCCGTGCCTGGGTCACCGGTGCCTAATCAGGTACCGGTCAACTGCTCCACAACGGAGCTGAAGCTATCCGCTCCTACTACGTCCAGTTCAGCTCCAGCCAGCGGGGCCAGACCGGACCAGGGGTGCTATGGGGGGATTATAGGAGGCTGGTGGGCAAGCCCGGAGCCAGAACCGCCGCCGAGGAGGAATGCCCACCCAGCCCTCCCCTGTTTTGTTCAAGTTGAGGCGCGGTCGCAGTCCGCGCCTTTAGGGGGGGGGTACTGTCACACCCTGGCTCTGGGACTCTATATGTTGAGCCAGGGTGTGTTCATTCTATGTGTTGTATTTCTATGTTGGGAGTTCTAGTTTGTTTATTTCTATGTTGGCCTGAGTGACTCCCAATCAGAGGCAACGAGTGTCAGCTGTGGCTGGTTGTCTCTGATTGGGAGCCATATTTAAACTGTCTGTTTTTCCCTTTGTGTTTGTGGGTTCTTGTTCCAGTTGGTTGTGTTTGTACCGTGGACTTCACGAGTCGTTTGTTGTTTTGTTGATTGTCCGTATTTATCACTAAAGATAAATAAACATGTTCGCTCATCACGCTGCGCCTTGGTCTACTCCTTACGACGATCGTGACAATGTCAAGCAAAGAGGCACTGAGTTTGAAGGTAGGCCTTGAAATACATAAACAGGTACACTTCCAATTGACTCAAATTATGTCAATTAGCCTATCAGAAGTTTCTAAAGCCATGACATCATTTTCTGGAATTTTCCAAGCTGTTCAAAGCCACAGTCAACTTAGTGTATGTAAACTTCTGACCCACTGGAATTGTGATACAGTGAATTAATCTGTCTGTAAACAATTGTTGGAAAAATTACTTGTGTCATGCACAAAGTAGATGTCCTAACCGACTTGCCAAAATTATAGTTTGTTAACAAGAAATTTGTGGAGTGGTTGAAAAAACGAGTTTTAATGACTCCAACCTAAGTGTATGTAAACTTCCGACTTCAACTGTAATATTGTTATTTATTTATTTTAACCAGTCAGATAAAACACTCCAAACAGCCTACCCGACCGCTCGGAGGCATCTGCATGGTCCTAAAGCACACCGTTGCCTCGTTTTGAATCACATTCCAATGATAAAACTGGGGGGGGGGGGGGGACAAAAATGCAATGTGTATCGGAATGTGTATGTGTACTGGGGGGGTGACATGTCCCCCCGTCCCCAGTGAAAGTTGCGCCCCTGGATTTTAGGATGGTTAGGTGAAGCTGGATAGTAAAATAAAATATATTATGCGCCAAAATTCAGGATATATGGTTTTATTTAAACAAAATACAAGAAAGGCTAATAGTTTGTTAACATAATCTGCTCTAATTCACTCACAAAACAGTAATTCAAGATCGAAATGCATAGTCTATTCCCATGAAACTGATTGAGATCAATCAAATGATTGGCATGCAGATGCAGTTTCACTGGGAAAACGTAAATAATTATCATTCACAATTGACAGTGATGATGGCCTATTTTGAAATTAAATATGCCTAATTTGGTGTTTGAGGGTATTAAAATTAGAACATTTTCTTGAGACAATATGTGTGGGCATAGGCAGGTGTTGCAATTGGAGGATGCATTGAATGCATATTTTATAACAGGGCTCTCCAACCCTGTTCCTGGGGAGCACCATCCTGTAGGTTTTCATTCCAACCCTAATCTAGCGCACCTGATTCTAATAATTAGCTGGTTTATAAAATGAATCGGGTTAGTTACAACTGGGGTTGGAGTGAAACCCTACAGGACGGTAGCACTCCAGGAACAGGGTTGGAGAGCCATGATAGGCTACATCTATTGGTACAAACTTTGATTGAGGAAATGATGACATCATTTACATATTTTTTGCGCACCCTCATCCACAAAAACACCACTGCAAGTAGAATCTGTGGTAGGTCTGTAGGCGGTGGTGTCTGTATGCTGCATGTGTTCCCCGCTGGCTTCATCCATCTGCGCAGAAGCCAAAATGCAACCGTCCCGTGCTCATTACAAACAGGGTAAATAAAGGACCTTGAATGACGGCACCATGGACAACTCCTCCATTCACTCTGAGACTTCGTGCCACTATTTTTATATGCAGCTGGCCACGTTTTAGCGTTGTTCTCCATTTACATTGTGTCATAGCCTACACTTGGATTAACCTACAATGTAATTCATTAAACTGGACTGGGTTATTTTACTGCACTAGCATTGCAATCCAATGTATGCACGATTTATGCAATAAACTGAGAAACCGTACATTGCAGTGCTGTACATTTTTTGGGGGGCTGTGCTAAAGAAGGCTATATTGGTCCGCTAATACAGGACGAGTAAAGGCCCAGTGTACTACTTTTGTGGAAAAAATGTTTTTGGCCCCGCTATTGACGGCTATAAAGGCCCTCTAATACAGGACTAGTAAAGGCCCAGTGCACTACTTTTGTTCAAATGTTTGTTTTTTAACTCCGATTTTTCAGGGGTTGCTGCAGCACCCCCTACTTCCTGAGGCTATGGGCAAATGCTCACTTCACGGATGAATCCTGGTTTCAACTGTACCGGGCAGATAGCAGACATCGTGTATGGCGTCGTGTGGGCGAGTGGTTTGCTGACGTCAAGGTTTGAACGGAGTGCCCCATGGTGGCGGCCTCCCAGCGGCCTTCTCCTATATGCAGATCACACCGGGTCACATCAATATACTGGAGCTCAAGGCGGTTCACCTTGCACTCTGGCACTTCCTCCCAGTACTGCGAGGACAACATGGACGGATACAGACAGACAACACAACTGTGGTTGCACACATCAACTGCCAGGGAGGACTGAGGTCAATGGCACTGCACCAGGTAGCAAGGGAACTATGTCTTTGGGCAAACAGACACCTTACGTCCCTCAGAGCAATAACCTGCCGGAGGTGGGGAATCAGGCAGCAGACCTTCTCTCCAGAGGAGGCCCTCTTCCTTCAGACTGGAGGATACATCCCACAGTAGTGGAAATGATTTGGGCGCGATTCGGAAGGGCCATCGCCTATCTGTTCGCATCCCAAGACTCTACCCATCGTCCTGTGTTTCTCCATAAAGGGTCCAGCATGCCCACTCGGGGTCGATGCCCTATCACACAGATGGCCAAAGGGGCTTGCAGCATGCGTTTAATTTACATTTACATTTATATTTAAGTCATTTAGCAGACGCTCTTATCCAGAGCGACTTACAAAATGATGCATTCAACTTAGGATAGCCAGTGGGGGAGGGTGTAGAAGGATTACTGTTATACTATTCCAGGTATTCCTTAAAGAGGTAGGGTTTCAAGTGTCTCCGGAAGGTGGTCAGTGACTCCGCTGTCCTGGCATTGTGGGGGAGCTTGTTCCACCATTGGGGTGCCAGAGCAGTGAATAGCTTTGACTGGGCTGAGCGGGAACTGTGCTTCCGTAGAAGTAGGGGGGCTAGCAGGCCAGAGGTGGATGAACGTAGTGCCCTCGTTTGGGTGTAGGGTCTGATCAGAGCCTGAAGGTAAGGAGGTGCCGTTCCCCTCACAGCTCCGTAGGCAAACACCATGGTTTTGTAGTAGATGCGAGCTTCAACTAGAAGCCAGTGGAGTGTGCGGAGGAGCGGGGTGACATGAGAGAACTTGGGACACCAGAACTTGAACACCAGACGGGCTGCAGCGTTCTGGATAAGTTGTAGGGGTTTACTGGCACAGGCAAGGAGCCCAGCCAACAGCGAGTTGCAGTAATCCAGACGGGAGATGACAAGTGCCTGGATTAGGACCTGTGCCGCTTTCTGTGTAAGGTAGGGTCATACTCTGCGAATGTTGTAGAGCATGAACCTGCAGGATCGGGTCACCGCTTTGATGTTAGTTTCCACCAATTCCCTTGCTCTCTCAGGTATTGAGGAAGATCAGTCACGAGAGCGTGTCATTTCTACTTGTTGCTCCACATTGGCCACAGCATCACTGGTTTTCAGACCTTGTACAGCTGACAACCTCCCAACCATGGGAACTCCCTCTTCGAGCAGACCTCCTGTCACAAGTGAATTGCAAGCTTTGGCACCCCAAACCCAGCATACTGAAGTTGTTGGTGTGGCCCCTGAATGTGACCGCCTTGTAGCTGCAGGGTTGCCCTCCTTGGTAATTGATACAATTCAGGCAGCCAGGGTATCCTCTACGCAAACCCTGTATTCCTACAAGTGAAATGTGTTCAGGAAGGTCTAAGGCACTGCATCGCAGTGCTAACTGTGCCACTAGAGATCCTGGTTCGAATCCAGGCTCTGTCGCAGCCGGCCGCGACCGGGAGACTCATGGGCGGCGCACAATTGGCCCAGCGTCGTCCAGGGTAGGGGAGGGAATGGCCGGCAGGGATGTAGCTCAGTTGATAGAGCATGGCGTTTGCAACGCCAGGGTTGTGGGTTCGATTCCCACGGGGGGCCAGTATAAAAAAAAAAAATGTATTCACTAACTGTAAGTCGCTCTGGATAAGAGCGTCTGCTAAAAATGTAAAATGTAAATGTAAATGTACAAATGTGCAGAAAAAATGCCAGGCCGCGCAGAGACGCAAGAGATTGAACTTCACTGAGTTCGCCCCATTAGTTTTCACTATAGTATAGATCAAAGATTTTTCTGTGATTTAATCAATATTATATCAGCCCCTTTTCAATGCAACAAACCAAAGCAAATCTATTTTTGCAAGATTGAGTCTGTGATTTTGTTGTAGGCAGAGCCAGAGGGCAACGGTTTAGAATTCTATTGGCTGGGGTAGCCCACCAGTGGTCTTTCAATCACCCATGAGCGAATGCGCTTTTCAGATCAGTTCAGATCAGAGCGCAGAGCCGCACGTGTGCACATTTGTTGATATTCTTTGCTAGTTAGCGAGTTATTAATCAATCAAATGTTATTTATAAAGCCCTTTTTACATCAGCAGATGTCACAAAGTGCTTTACAGAAGCCCAGCCTAAAACCCCAAACAGCAAGCAATGCAGATGTAGAAGCACGGTGGCTAGGAAAAACTCCCTAGAAAGGCAGAAACCTAGGAAGAAACTTAGAGAGGAACCAGGCTCTGAGGGGTGGCCAGTCCCCTTCTGGCTGTGCCGGGTGGAGATTATAACAGTACATGGCCATTAAGGCCAGATTTTTCTCCAAGATGTTAAAACGTTCATAGATGACCAGCAGGGTCAAATAATAATCACAGTGGTTGTAGAGGTTGCAACAGGTCAATACATCAGGAGTAAATGTCACTTGGCTTTTCATAGCCGGGCATTTAGAGGTTGAAATAGCAGGTGCGGTAGAGAGAGAGAGAGTTTAAAACAGCAGGTCTGGGACAAGGTAGCACGTCCGATGAACAGGTCAGATTTCCATAGGCAGAAGAGTGGAAACTGGAGCAGCAGCACGACCAGGTGGACAGGGGACAGCAAGGAGTCATCAGGCCAGATAGTCCTGAGGCATGGTCCTAGGGCTCAGGTCCTCTGGATGGGAGGGAGAGATGTTTAGCCCAGTTAAAGATAAGTATAGGTCAACAATGGGGAGTTACTGCTTCCTACAAGAGCAAAAAACGTGTATGCTACATTTCAAGCTGTCTTTGAAAAGCCACTCAGGTAAAAAGCGTATGTCTTTATTAAAGGGGCAGTGTTGTATTTTGAGACAGGCTTGAATATGCAAATAAGCCAATAGACAGAGGAGTAGCCTACATTGTAGCCTACTCTGTATGGTAATAATAATTAATACAATACAATGCAATTTACAGTCACCTATTTGGCCCATGGTGTTACAGACCAAGTAAAAAAGTATTATTTAATGTCAAGCCCTTCATAATGTAAAAAACGTTTTTAAAAGTCTCATGCAATTTAGGTCTGCATTGAACACCACATATAGGCTACTGTAGGCTATATCATATAAATCAAAAGCTATTTCCATGTGAAAATGTTATGGGATTTGCTCCATTGGTTTTGTTGGTAGGCCTACATTTTGCTCAAATAACCGCAATAGCCTATTGGCTACTGTCTAAAATTGTAATGGTACAGCCTCAGTGTTCACTGTAAACGTGCGCCGGAAGTTGCACAAAATTCTCACAATGTTCAAGTTTCTGCTCACAAGACCAAAAAATTGCTCAGTGCCCCCAAGAATATGAGGGAACATTGCCTCTGAGACCACAATTTGAGCCCGTCTTCACTTGAGCTATGTGAGCTCTCAGTCAAGACTGCCTTTCTACTGGCCATTGTTTCAGCCAAGGATGTTGTAGAATTACATGCACTTTCTACCCATCCTTCATGCCTCACTTTAGCAGAAGATGGATCTAAGGCAGTGCTTCGGCCAAATCCAGCAATCTTACCTAAGGTGCTTTCATCATCACATGCTAACCAGCCCTTAATCATAGCGGCATTTCACCCGCTTCCAGAGACTGGCACATTGGATATTTACTGTTTCTTTGTAATCAGTTACATGTAACGCATTGCATGTAATCAGTTACTACCCAACCCTGGTGGCGTGACTGTAAACATCTTTGATATTAAGCATCTCAATCACATCGGGTGAAGGGGAAGGAGTTCCTATAGGTCGTTTGGCGACCTGTTACGCTGCTCAGAGAACCAAGGTTACATCTGTAACCCACGTGATGTGAGTGAATTCCCAATCACCTGTTGATTGAAACCAAAGAGGAAGAGGCGAAGGGAGAGGTTTCACTCTCGCCCAAATCTGTCCAAATTAAACCCAATGCATTTCTTATTTAAGCTTGTCGCCTGTCTTCCCGCCTTGGGATAACGACTCCCACTGTTAGGGCAGAGGAATAAGCATCTCGTCATTATATACAGATCTCTGTTGAAACCCAAACCACCAACAGCGGTGTAACTCACCTTTCCAACAAGTCAGTTTGCCAACTTTCTGCCCTGCTACAGCTGCCCCGGTCAACTGTAAGTGCTGTTATTGTGAAGTGGAAAGTGTAGGAGCAACAACAGCTCAGCCGCAAAGTGGTAGGCCACACAAGCTCACAGAACGGGACCGGCGAGTGCTGAAACGCGTAGCGCGTAAACATCGTCTGTCCTCGGTAGCAATACTCACTACCGAGTTCCAAACTGCCTCTGGAAGCAATGTTAGCACAAGAACTGTTAGTCGGGAGCTTCATGAAATGGGTTTCCATGGCCGAGCAGCCGCACACAAGCCTAAGATCACCATGCGCAATGCCAAGCATCGGCTTGAGTGGTGTAAAGCAGTTCTCTGGAGTGATGAATCACGCTTCACCATCTGGCAGTCCGACGGACAAATCTGGGTTTGGTGGATGCCAGGAGAACGCTACCTGCTCCAATGCATAGCGCCAACTGTAAAGTTTGGTGGAAGAGGAATAATGGTCTGGGGCTGTTTTTCATGGTTCAGGCTAGGCCCCTTAGTTCCAGTGAAGGGAAATCTTAATGCTACAGCATACAATTACATTCTAGACGATTCTGTGCTTCCAACTTTGTGGCAACATTTTGGGGAAGGCCCTTTCATGTTTCAGCATGACAATGCCCCCGTGTACAAAGCAAGGTCCATACAGAAATGTTTTGTCGGGATCGGTGTGGAAGAACTTGACTAGCCTGCACAGAGCCTTGACCTCAACTCCATTGAACACCTATGGGATTAATTGGAACGCCGACTGGGAGCCAGGCCTAATCGCCCAACATCAGGGTCCAACTTCACTAATGCTCTTGTGGTTGAATGGAAGCAAGTCCCCGCAGCAATGTTCCAACATCTAGTGGAAAGCCTTCCCAGAAGAGTGGAGGCTGTTATAGCAGCAAAGGGGGGACCAACTCCATATTAATGCCCATGATTTTGGAATGAGATGTTCGACAAGCAGATGTCCACATACTTTTGGTCATGTAGTGTATTAACAGCGGCATCTCGCCGATTAGGGTGTTACATTTTCCAGGTAAAAATATATTTTGTTCGAAACAAGCTGTTCATTTACTTACTACTCTGCCCCTCAGTGACTGCCAGCAGCGGCAGCTCCGCCTCCATGGGCGGCCAGGCCGTACGAACATTGCTTGGCTTGTCTTGCCAGCTATTTGCTATGAGGGGGAACTGCCCTAATGAAATCGCATAATTTCATAGCATAAATTATAACAGCACAAAGTAAATGGACTGTCCTGGGGTGCTCAAATGTGCGCTCAGTCAGAACGTCTGGGTCTGCTCTAGTCTCCTCCCAATGAATCTCTCGCGCCAGACGGCTGGCTTACTTCCGCACATAAGACTAGAACTGCTCTATCAGGTACAGATGGAGCTAAAGCAAAAAGCAAATTGTAATTAACTTGTAAATAAATAATCAGAACAGTCATGGGAGCCTGGGACCTGATAAACTGGACAACTACATCCAACAAGGACAGAGGGATACACTAGCTAGAACCTTCTCATCTCGGCTCTGGTAGGACAAAAAGCAAGGCCAATTTTGTTTCCCCCGATGTTGTTCATGAGATTTTACTGTAGGTGACAGGGCGACATGTTGTGTGGACTAAAACAGCATAAAACCAGGTGTATCACAAAGCATGATCAAATTAATTAGCCAACTACAGTAATTTGGAGAAACATTGAGCAATAGTTTGGTAGATTTTTAGGAGAAATAAGTAGCTAGCTAGCTAGCTATAACTAATATCTGACTAACTCGGAAATATGAAGTTATTTCAGAATGAACGTTACCTGGCTAGTGCATTATGCTTTGTGACATTATGTTAGCTAACTATCCCCAGTTAGATTATGTGTTTTCACTTATTGTATCCTCCCTGGTTTCCACTGGTTACCACAGCCACAAAGTCAAAATGGGCTATATCTGAAAAATTTATGAAAACTAACATTAGCTTTTTGGTCTTAATTTATGGTTAGGGTAAGGCATAAGGTTAGCAGTGTGGTTAATGTTAGGGTTAAGGTTATGTTTAAAATCACATTTTAAGAAGATAAATGGAAAAAATAGGCAGTCTTTATGACTTTGCAGCTGTGGTAACTACTGATTACTGTTCTCCCTAGAGCACTTGTTTGTTCATGAGCTGGCTGCTCATTCTCAATAGTATAATCTAATCTGTTCAAAACAGTGGCAGCATGTGCAGAAGTAGTGATTCGGTTTTTGACATGCAAAAGTAAAATAGGTGTATTTATGCTGTTGTTCAAATGCACAGATCACTTTATATATCTTCACAAAGAAACTACTGGTAGTTCAAAAACTTGGCATCATATTTCTGTTATGCTCCTTTGTTGACAACGCCAACCACCTCGTGCCCTGGGTATTCAGCCAATCAGTGGCCGCCGCTGCATAGTAAATATAAATCCGGGACACTCAAATTAGTATGATATGTTGCATTTGGTATAGTTGCATAAGACAGAAGGTTACTTAAGGCAAAAACTTTAGCATTTTATATAATTAGCCACATTGCAACTACTTAGCATGTTAGCTAACCCTTCACCTAACCCTAACCTTAACCCTTTAACCTAACTCCTAACCTTAACTGTAACCTTAACCCTTTAACCTAACTGCTAACCCTAACGCTAACCTTAACCCTAACCTTAATCCCTAGTCTAGCTAACGTTAGCCACCTAGATAACATTAGCCACCTAGCTAACGTTTGCCACAACAAATTGCAATTCGTAACATATCATACGAATTGTAGTTCTTAACAAATCCTATGAAATGGACGATGGACATCCACAAATTAATACATAACATACAAAACGTAACATATCACACTCAATGGAGTGTCTCGGATTTATGTACAGAATAATGACAAATGCCTGAGACCAGGTTGGATGGTCGACCGACCTCTCTAACAGTGGAAATACATGTTTGCAAAGGCAGAAGGCAGGCGGGAGGAGACAAGATCAGGTGGGAACATTCTAGCCAATTATCTTTTGTAGAAAACATATCAATACATTCGTGCCAGGACAACAACCTCTCCCTCAACGTCAGCAAGACAAAGGAGCTGATCGTGGACTACAGGAAACCGAGGGCCAAGCACGAAGGGGGCTGTAGTGGAGGGGGTCGAGACCTTTGAGTTCCTTGGTGTCCACATCACTAAGGAATTAACGTGGTCCACACACAGAAACACAGTCGTGAAGAAGGCCCGACAACGCCTCTTCCCCCTCAGGAAGCTGAAAAGATTTGACATGGGCCCTCAGATCCTCAAAAGGTTATACAGCTGCAAAATTGAGAGCATCTTGACTGGCTGCATCAATTAATTCAACAATTTATGGGGCTTTGTTGTTTCATCGCCCCCAACATGTTATGTGGAAATGCACTGTAACTTTTCCCCTGCCGGCTGTCTAGCCTATGAGAAAAGGACATGGAGAAAAAAATATGAATGTTTGGAGTTCTGTCAATGATTTGTGTGTGTGAACCACCCGTCATTTTTTGGATTACTACATGGTTTTACGCAACAAGCCTGCGTTTTTTGACATGTAGACAACGCCACGCACATCTACATAAAAATCCCTTGTCTCTCATGAATGTTGAATAAAATTATACTGAACAAAAATATAAAAAGCAACAATTTCAAATACATATATATATATATATTTTAGGGGGTAGATCAGCTTTAATATTGCAGAGAGATTGTAACTTCCATCAATGTAATTGCCTGCATCACTTCCAATCCCCCATTTGTTTTTTATTTTTATTTTTTCTCGCATATATACACATGTATACAGTGAGGGAAAAAGGTATTTGATCCCCTGCTGATTTTGTACGTTTGCCCACTGACAAAGAAATGATCAGTCTATAATTTTAATGGTAGGTTTATTTGAACAGTGAGAGACAGAATAACAGCAAAAAAATCCAGAAAAACGCATGTCAAAAATGTTATAAATTGATTTGCATTTTAATGAGGGAAATAAGTATTTGACCCCCTCTCAGTCAGAAAGATTTCTGACTCCCAGGTGTCTTTTATACAGGTAACGAGCTGAGATTAGGAGCACACTCTCAGCTTGTTACCTGTATAAAAGACACCTGTCCACAGAAGCAATCAATAAGATTCCAAACTCTCCACCATGGCCAAGACCAAAGAGCTCTCCAAGGATGTCAGGGACAAGATTGTAGACCTACACAAGGCTGGAATGGGCTACAAGACCATCGCCAAGCAGCTTGGTGAGAAGGTGACAACAGTTGGTGCGATTATTCACAAATGGAAGAAACACAAAAGAACTGTCAATCTCCCTCAGCCTGGGGCTCCATGCAAGATCTCACCTCGTGGAGTTGCAATGATCATGAGAACGGTGAGGAATAAGCCCAGAACTACACGGGAGGATCTTGTCAATGATCTCAAGGCAGCTGGGACCATAGTCACCAAGAAAACAATTGGTAACACACTACGCCGTGAAGGACTGAAATCCTGCAGCGCCCGCAAGGTCCCCCTGCTCTAGAAAGCACATATACAGGGCCGCCTGAAGTTTACAAATGAACATCTGAATGATTCAGAGGAGAACTGGGTGAAAGTGTTGTGGTCAGATGAGACCAAAATCGAGCTCTTTGGCATCAACTCAACTCGCCGTGTTTGGATGAGGAGGAATGCTTCCTGTGACCCCAAGAACACCATCCCCACCGTCAAACATGGAGGTGGAAACATTATGCTTTGGGGGTGTTTTTCTGCTAAGTGGACAGGACAACTTCACCGCATCAAAAGGACGATGGACGGGGCCATGTACCGTCAAATCTTGGGTGAGAACCTCCTTCCCTCAGCCAGGGCATTGAAAATGGGTCGTGGATGGGTATTCCAGCATGACAATGACCCAAAACACACGGCGAAGGCAACAAAGGAGTGGCTCAAGAAGAAGCACATTAAGGTCCTGGAGTGGCCTAGCCAGTCTCCAGACCTTAATCCCATAGAAAATCTGTGGAGGGAGCTGAAGGTTCGAGTTGCCAAACGTCAGGCTCAAAACCTTAATGACTTGGAGAAGATCTGCAAAGAGGAGTGGGACAAAATCCCTCCTGAGATGTGTGCAAACCTGGTGGCCAACTACAAGAAACGTCTGCCCTCTGTGATTGCCAACAAGGGTTTTGCCACCAAGTACTAAGTCATGTTTTGCAGAGGGGTCAAATACATATTTCCCTCATTAAAACGAAAATCAATTTATAACATTTTTGACATGCGTTTTTCTGGATTTATTTGTTGATATTCTGTCTCTCACTGTTCAAATAAACCTACCATTAAAATTATAGACTGATCATGTCTTTGTCAGTGGGCAAACGTACAAAAACAGCAGGGGATCAAATACTTGTTTCCCCTCACTGTACATATACACATACATAAACATATATACAGTGGGGAGAACAAGTACACTGCCGATTTTGCAGGTTTTCCTACTTACAAAGCATATAGAGGTGACATAAGTATTTGATACATCAGAAAAGCAGAACTTAATATTTGGTACAGAAACCTTTGTTTGCAATTACAGAGATCATACATTTCCTGTAGGTCTTGACCAGGTTTGCACACACTGCAGCAGGGATTTTGGCCCACTCCTCCATACAGACCTTCTCCAGATCCTTCAGGTTTCGGGGCTGTCGCTGGGCAATACGGACTTTCAGCTCCCTCCAAAGATTTTCTATTGGGTTCAGGTCTGGAGACTGGCTAGGCCACTCCAGGACCTTGAGATGCTTCTTACGGAGCCACTCCTTAGTTGCCCTGGCTGTGTGTTTCGGGTCATTGTCATGCTGGAAGACCCAGCCACGACCCATCTTCAATGCTCTTACTGAGGGAAGATCTCGCGATACATGGCCCCATCCATCCTCCCCTCAATACGGTGCAGTCGTCCTGTCCCCTTTGCAGAAAAGCATCCCCAAAGAATGATGTTTCCACCTCCATGCTTCACGGTTGGGATGGTGTTCTTGGGGTTGTACTCATCCTTCTTCTTCCTCCAAACATGGCGAGTGGAGTTTAGACCAAAAAGCTATATTTTTGTCTCATCAGACCACATGACCTACTCCCATTCCTCCTCTGGATCATCCAGATGGTCATTGGCAAACTTCAGACGGGCCTGGACATGCGCTGGCTTGAGCAGGGGGACCTTGCGTGCGCTGCAGGATTTTAATCCATGACGGCGTAGTGTGTTACTAATGGTTTTCTTTGAGACTGTGGTCCCAGCTCTCTTCAGGTCATTGACCAGGTCCTGCCGTGTAGTTCTAGGCTGATCCCTCACCTTCCTCATGATCATTGATGCCCCACAAGGTGAGATCTTGCATGGAGCCCCAGACCGAGGGTGATTGACCGTCATCTTGAACTTCTTCCATTTTCTAATAATTGCGCCAACAGTTGTTGCCTTCTCACCAAGCTGCTTGCCTATTGTCCTGTAGCCCATCCCAGCCTTGTGCAGGTCTTATCCCTGATGTCCTTACACAGCTCTCTGGTCTTTGCCATTGTGGAGAGGTTGGCGTCTGTTTGATTGAGTGTGTGGACAGGTGTCTTTTATACAGGTAACGAGTTCAAACAGGTGCAGTTAATACAGGTAATGAGTGGAGAACAGGAGGCCTTCTTAAAGAAAAACTAACAGGTCTATGAGAGCCAGAATTCTTACTGGTTGGTAGGTGATCAAATACTTATGTCATGCAATAAAATGCAAATTAATTACTTAAAAATCATACAATGTGATTTTCTGGATTTTTGTTTTAGATTCCGTCTCTCACAGTTGAAGTGTACCTATGATAACAATTACAGACCTCTAAATGCTTTGTAAGTAGGAAAACCTGCAAAATCGGCAGTGTATCAAATACTTGTTCTCCCCCACTGTATATATACTGAGATCATGTGACAGATCATGTGACACTTAGATTGCACACAGGTGGACTTTATTTAACTAATTATGTGACGTCTGAAGGTAATTGGTTGCACCAGATCTTATTTAGGGGCTTCATAGCAAAGGGGGTGAATACATATGCACGCACCAATTTTCCGTTATTAATTTTTTAGAATTATTTGAAACAAGTAATTTTTTTCATTTCACTTCACTAATTTGGACTATTTTGTGTATGTCCATGACATGAAATCCAAATAAAAATCCATTTAAATTACAGGTTGTAATGCAAAAAAATTGGAAAAACGCCAAGGGGGATGAATACTTTTGCAAAGCACTGTACGTGTGTGTGTGTGTGGATGTGTGTGTGTGTGTGTGTGTGTGTTGTATTCACCAACCACTCTCAGATATATTCTATCTACCTATTCATTTTACCCAGTTCAGTGTGTTTATTGAAAACCCATTCTCATTTGCAACAATAGCCTGGGAAGTGTTGCAGTGGTGCAAAATAATGATGAAGGTGGGAAGACCCTCCATTGCGCACTCATTCTCATTCTGACAAAATAGAAAAGAGTACAGTCCCACAGGTACCAGCTGGAGATGTTGTTCATGTTCTAGCTGAGGCTATACTAACTCCAGTAAAATAGTCAAGCCACAGTAAGGAGAGTCTGGAAGCTAGGATAACTTCATTAGTACAATAGTTGTAGCCCTCAGTGGTTTTGAATGGGCATTCTTGCACTTATCAAGCATTTCACAATCAGACAATCTAATTATCCCCTCATATACAGTGCCTTCAGAAAGTATTCACACCGCTTGACTTTTCCCACATTTTGTTGTGTTACAAAGTGGGATTAAAATTGATTTTTTTTTGTCAATGATCTACACAAAATACTCTGTAATGTCAAAGTGGAAAAATTCTAACATTTGTAAAAAAAAAAAGAAGGAAAAAAAAGAAAAAAGTTATATTAATTAGATAAGTATTCAACCCCCTGAGTCAATATGTTAGAATTACCTTTCTGGGTAAATCTCTAAGAGTTTTGAACACTTGGATTATTCTTAATTTTTTTTTCAAGCACTGTCAAGTTGGTTGTTGATCATTGCTAGACAGCCATTTTCAAGTCTTGCCATAGATTTTCAAAATGATTTAAGTCAAAACTATAACTAGGCCACTCAGGAACATGCAATGTCGTCTTGGTAAGCAACTCCAGTGTATATTTGGCCTTGTGTTTTAGGTAATTGTCCTGCTGAATGATGAATTTGTCTCCCACTGTCTGTTGGAAAGCAGACTGAACCAGGTTTTCCTCTAGAATTTTATTCAATTTCTTTTTATCCTAAAAAAACTTTAGCAGTATGCTTAGGGTCATTGTCCTGCTGGAAGGTGAACCTCCGTCCCAGTCTCAAATGTCTGGAAGACTGAAACAGGTTTCCCTCAAGAATTTCCCTGTATTCAGCGCCATCCATCATTCCTTCAATTCTGATCAATTTCCCAGTCCCTGCTGATGAAAAACTCAGGGTGATGACTATTTTGTGTATGTCCATTACATGAAATCCAAATATAAATCCATTTAAATTACAGTTTGTAATGCAACAAAATTGGAAAAACACCAAGGGGGTTGAATACTTTTGCAAGGCACTGTACCAATAGGTGCCCTTCTTTGCAAGGCATTGGAAAACCTCTCTGGTCTTTGTGTTTGAATCTGTGTTTGAAATTCACTGCTCGACTGAGGGACCTTACAGATAATTGTATGTGTGGGGTAGAGAGATGAGGTATTCATTCAAAAATCATGTTAAACACTGTTATTGCACACATAGTCCATGCAACTTATTATGTGATTTTTACTTATTATGCCATTATGCCATTGTGGAGAGGTTGGCGTCTGTTTTGATTGAGTGTGTGGACAGGTGTCTTTTATACAGGTAACGAGTTCAAACAGGTGCAGTTAATACAGGTAATGAGTGGAGAACAGGAGGCCTTCTTAAAGAAAAACTAACAGGTCTATGAGAGCCAGAATTCTTACTGGTTGGTAGGTGATCAAATACTTATGTCATGCAATAAAATGCAAATGAATTACTTAAAAATCATACAATGTGATTTTCTGGATTTTTGTTTTAGATTCCGTCTCTCACAGTTGAAGTGTACCTATGATAAAAATTACAGACCTCTACATGCTTTGTAAGTAGGAAACCTGCAAAATCGGCAGTGTATCAAATACTTGTCCTCCCCACTGTAGCTGTGGAAAGCAACCAAGGAGAGCAAATATTGGAGATTTCAAATCTTAGAACAGAAGGGAAAGGCTTCCATTCTTACTGATAGATGACTTCAGAGCTGTTCAAGATGTACACAAATCTGCCATGTCAGTGTGTTTGAGGCCAACACATGCAGCCCACATATATTGCATTATTTTATTTTAGCTTGATTTTGGTTATTTTCACAACTTTAATTTTATTTATATCAAATTTGTTTTTGTTCCCCAGTATTATTGTTGTACAAAAGTGCCACGAAAGCTGGTCTCTGTGATTCTGACTGGCCTGAAACGCCCCCTCCTCCCTCCCACCATGACAAAACCCCTGATAAGATGGTGATCAATATTTGGAATGGGCGGCACCAAGGTGATGAAGACACAACTTTTGCTTCGAGGGATATCTATGAAACATAGTCAAAGGAGAGAAACGGAGCTAACACATCTGAATTCTATTGCACTAAAAGAGGTAAGCTGACACTTAAACTATCTGATGAATATATATTTCATTATGATGATAATGAGGTAAAGCGTAAAACACGTATGATATGACTAAAACTTGATACATAGTAATGAATGCATGCAATGCCATAAGAGTAAGGATAAGTCAAGTCTAACAATACCACACAATACAGTGGGGGAAAAAAGTATTTAGTCAGCCACCAATTGTGCAAGTTCTCCAACTTAAAAAGATGAGAGAGGCCTGTAATTTTCATCATAGGTACACGTCAACTATGCAGACAAATTGAGAGAGAAAAAATCCAGAAAATCACATTGTAGGATTTTTAATGAATTTATTTGCAAATTATGGTGGAAAATAAGTATTTGGTCACCTACAAACAAGCAAGATTTCTGGCTCTCACAGACCTGTAACTTCTTCTTTAAGAGGCTCCTCTGTCCTCCACTCATTACCTGTATTAATGGCACCTGTTTGAACTTGTTATCAGTACAAAAGACACCTGTCCACAACCTCAAACAGTCACACTCCAAACTCCACTATGGCCAAGACCAAAGAGCTGTCAAAGGACACCAGAAACAAAATTGTAGACCTGCACCAGGCTGGGAAGACTGAATCTGCTATAGGTAAGCAGCTTGGTTTGAAGAAATCAACTGTGGGAGCAATTATTAGGAAATGGAAGACATACAAGACTACTGATAATCTCCCTCGATCTGGGGCTCCACGCAAGATCTCACCTTGTGGGGTCAAAATGATCACAAGTCCTGCAGTGCAAGACGTGTCCCCCTGCTTAAGCTAGTACATGTCCAGGCCCGTCTGAAGTTTGGTAGAGTGCATTTGGATGATCCAGAAGAGGATTGGGAGAATGTCATATGAAACCAAAATAGAACTTTTTGGTAAAAACTCAACTCGTCGTGTTTGGAGGACAAAGAATGCTGAGTTGCATCCAAAGAACACCATACCTACTGTGAAGCATGGGGATGGAAACATCATGCTTTGGGGCTGTTTTTCTGCAAAGGGACGAGGACGACTGATCCGTGTAAAGGAAAGAATGAATGGGGCCATGTATCGTGAGATTTTGAGTGAAAACCTCCTTCCATCAGCAAGGGCATTGAAGATGAAACGTGGCTGGGTCTTTCAGCATGACAATGATCCCAAACACACCGCCCGGGCAACGAAGGAGTGGCTTCGTAAGAAGCATTTCAAGGTCCTGGAGTGGCCTAGCCAGTCTCCAGATCTCAACCCCATAGAAAATCTTTGGAGGGAGTTGAAAGTCCGTGTTGCCCAGCGACAGCCCCAAAACATCACTGCTCTAGAGGAGATCTGCATGGAGGAATGGGCCAAAATACCAGCAACAGTGTGTGAAAACCTTGTGAAGACTTACAGAAAACGTTTGACCTGTGTCATTGCCAACAAAGGGTATATAACAAAGTATTGAGAAACTTTTGTTATTGACCAAATACTTATTTTCCACCATAATTTGCAAATAAATTCATTAAAAATCCTACAATGTGATTTTTCTAATTTTGTCTGTCATAGTTCACGTGTACCTATGATGAAAGTTACAGGCCTCTCTCATCTTTTTAAGTGGGAGAACTTGCACAATTGGTGGCTGACTAAATACTTTTTTCCCCCACTGTACATGTAATGACAGGAGTTAGGAAGGACTGTACATTTTCTCTGCT
Source organism: Coregonus lavaretus (assembly GCF_964263955.1). Lineage (NCBI taxonomy): Eukaryota > Metazoa > Chordata > Actinopteri > Salmoniformes > Salmonidae > Coregonus > Coregonus lavaretus. The sequence continues at coordinate 29,707,350 of NC_140007.1, read as the reverse complement.
TTTGTTGAATGTTAAAATCACTGTGACAGTGATCTATCATTCAGTTAACTTCTTTTGAACCAAGTTGCAACTGGTTATTTTAGACAAAGATATCCTGTTTTTGTACAGCCCAGCCACTAACTCACCATGCCCCCTGCGGCCAGCACTAACCTGGGGTACACCCCACCAGATGGAGGCTGGGGCTGGGCTGTGGTCTTTGGTGCCTTCATTTCCATCGGGTTTTCCTATGCCTTCCCCAAATCTCTCACCATCTACTTCAAGGAGATTCAGAAGTACTTCAGTGTCTCCTACAGTGAGATTGCATGGGTGTCCTCAATCATGCTGGCTGCCATGTACGCAGGAGGTAAGTGTACACTGTGTGTGTATGTCATGGCTTATGGGGTATCACGATATGCCAATAGGAATGTTATTTGTCCAACACACACTTTGGGCTAATTTCCCAGAGATTCTCCATTTAGCATTCTTTTTAGTCCAAGGCTAGGTTCTATGTCTGTTAAACTGTCCCGTTGTGTAAATAAAGGCAACAGCCACTGAAAGGTAATGATATGTGAATATAGTACTTTTCCTCTCGTTATCTTTGCAGGTCCAGTGAGCAGTATACTGGTCAACCGCTATGGTAGCCGACCTGTGGTTATCCTTGGTGGGCTCATGGTTGGGGCATCTATGGTTGCTGCTTCCTTTGGCACTACGATTATACATCTGTATTTATTAGTTGGAGTCATTGGAGGTATT